>NC_080684.1:19353669-19654229 GCF_030445035.2 Dasypus novemcinctus
GTCTAATGGACATGTAGCAAAACCTCATGAAACAAGACCTTCCATAATGTGAATTTATTATTACATAATTTTTTCTTTCCCCCCACAAAATTTCCAGTCCGTTTCTATTAAATATCTCACAGCAATGCAATCTTTCACCTAAAGTGATTGACTTGTTTGGATTTCACCTTAACATTATGGCACATTTTCCTTCAGTGTTGAATGCTGCATCCAACAAGTAAAGAATAGTTCCAAAACACACAGAGAATATTTACAAAACTTACCCCATACCAAGCAAATGAGTTGATCTCAACAAATTCCAAAGGATGCTTGATAGAAGTTGATAGCATTTTATGACTATAATGCACATGAGCTAGAAATAATGACAGATAACTGGAGAGAGTGACATCCTCAACATGGCAAAGTAAGACATTCCCCTAGAAAAAGTCTCCTTTCAGATTCAACAAATAAAAGGACAAATCCCACTACAGCAGATTCCTGGAGTATGATAGGGTCCTTCCACAAAAGTGATCAGTGAAAAATAAAAATAACCTTTACTATTGGGTAGGAGATTTTCTTCCTAGACCTGCCAATCTTCACCCTTCCCTCTCACTCTGTCCACAGCTTGGGAGTTGTGCAGATCCAACATGGCCTGATTCCTTCAGGTCGTGGATGCAGACTATGGAGACATTCACAGCAGCAAAAAAAGAACCCACATACATCTAGGCACAGGGACCTAAGTCCACAAAAACCCATGGTGAACACAAGCTGTTGAGGAGTGTCATTTAAAAATGGGTACAATGGGCAAAAATAGAAACATAGACCATGGCAGAATTTTTGGCAACACCGAATCCAGTCTCTGTTCATTTGGTCACCTAAATGCAAACAGAATTTTCTGGATTGACTCATCCTTCTGGACTGACCCCATCTGAGTCCCTGGGGCAGGTAACATAATGGGCAGAAAAGCAGAGTCTGAACATTTTCATAAAAATGGTGTTTGAGGGAACTGAGTTGCTGCAACACTTCCCGGGTCCAAGAATGTAAAAGTATAAGAAAAATAGGGAACTTGGGGAGACAATTAAAAGAAGTCATAGGAGTTGGGAAGAAAAATGGGCAGAAAAACTGATGGTAAAGATCAAGATTTACAGAGAAGGAGAAGAGAAGGGACGCATTCTTCTGGAGATGAAATAAAATTGCATAAAATTGCAGTCTTAAAAAGAATACCGCATATTCAGGAGAAGAAACAGATGAAGAAGAGTTGAGAAAATCTTAGCAGTTGAACACAGGCTAGTAATAAAGGTCCAGAATAAATTGGACCAAACACTAAAGAGAAATTTAGCACAAAGTTAATCAACAATAAAACCCTAGACAAGAGGGAGAAACTGACCTTCAGAGATAACAAATCAAAAGAATCAGATGCCTAGCCAATAGCAAAAAAATTACAAGATACACAAGGAAATTAGAAGATATGACTCCGTGAATGGAGCAAATTAAAAGTTCAGAGGAAATGCAGCATTTGGATAATTAATCAAAGAAGTTTAAACAAATCTAACCAATTCAAGGAGATGAAGGACAATATGGATATAGAGCTTAAAGATAGTAATAAAATGATGTGTGAGCATAAAGAAGAATTTGAAAGTGTAAAAGAACCAGGATCAACACCAGAGGTGTTGGTCATAATCTCTCTGTTATACCTCCTAAAATAAACAAAGAAGCCAGAATCCACAGACAGACATAAAAGTACAAGGCAGGGAAGGAGCTAGACTTCATTTGACCAAAGATTCTGGTTGAAATGAAGACCATTTAAGATCATTCCCTAGGTGATGAGAGTGGACACTGGCAATGAGAGTGGACACTGGACAGTGGTATTCCTGCTGCCATGTTACCAAAGTAAAGGGGTTGGTTTTTCTGGTTTATGAAAGCCTAGTCTTATCTCCTTTAGCATGGGTCCTGGTATTCTCATTTTTTAAAGAAAGCACTATTAGAATTTTATTGAAAATAGTTTTTGAATATTTTTATTATATTTATATAATTTTTTAATTTGAGAAATTGTGAGTTAACATAACCAACATGCACACTATACAGAAGTCCCATATTTCACCCCACCAGCAACACCTTACATTGTCATGACACATTTTTACAAATAATGAAAGAATATTGTCATGATATTACTACTGTCTATAGTCCATAGCTTATATTTGGTGTATTCTTCTCACAAAACATCCTATTAGCCCCGTGTATTAGTATAACATTTCTGTTAACTGT
Organism: Dasypus novemcinctus; assembly: GCF_030445035.2. Classification (NCBI taxonomy): domain Eukaryota; kingdom Metazoa; phylum Chordata; class Mammalia; order Cingulata; family Dasypodidae; genus Dasypus; species Dasypus novemcinctus. The sequence continues at coordinate 19,355,914 of NC_080684.1, forward strand.
AGTATATTAATATTCTTAACACCTTATGGTAAAGAAGTATTCTTTTTTTTGTACTACCCACAATCATCATCTACTACCAAAGTCACTATGTTATTATACAGTCCCTAGATTATCCTCTAGTTTTCTCCCAATTGCCATTAACCGTTCAGTCACAATAACATTTATAAATCAGCAGCATAGATTATAGTCACTATAATGTGTAATCATTAACTCTAACCATTTCCCCACATTTATCATCCCCCTTATTTATACCTTTTACATACATCCCACATAGGCTCACCCCTCTCAATCTGCATTCTATCTCCTAGTAACCTATACTCTAGAATTTAAGGATTTACTTATCATATTTAGTTCAGTTTAATGAGATTACATAATATTTGTTCTTTTGTGTCTGGCTTACTTAACTCAAATACCGTCCTCAAAGTTCATCCATATTGTCATAGGCAACCCAAGTTCATTTTCTTTTACTCCTGAATAGTACTCTATTGTATGTATATACCACTATTTTTTATCCATTCATTGGTTGATGGACACTTGGGTTTTTCCATCTTTCCATCTTTCACCAATTGTCAATAAATGCTACTCTAAACATTGGTGTACAAATGTATTTCATGTCCTTGATTTCAGTTCTTCTGAAAAGACTACTAGAAGCAAGATTGTTAGATTTTATGGCTGTTAAGTATTCAGCTTTCTGAAAAACCACCAAAACTTCCTGCACAGAGGCTGCACCATTTCATATTCACAGCAACAGTGAAGGAGTTTTCCCATTTCTCTGTATCTTGTATTTTTCAGCTCTTTAAATAATGGCTATTTTGAAAGGCTTAAAATAACACTTCATTGTAGCTTGATCTGCATTTCCCTAATAGTTGGTGATGTTAATCATCTTTTCATGTTTTTCTTTTGGCCATTTGTATTTCTTCTCTGGAAAAATGTCTGTTCAAGTCTTTTGATTGGGTTGCCTGTCTTTTTACCATTGACTTGTGTGATCTCTTCATATAACTTGAAAATCAAGCTGCTCTCAGATAGGTGGGTGAATATCCAGTTCTTTCAGCAACACTTGTTGAATAGACTGTTCTCACTCAGGTAGGTGGGTTTGATAACCTTGTCAAAAATCACTTGACTGTAGAAGTGAGGGTCTATTACTCAAGTGTCAATTCAGTTCCATTGGTCAATATGTCTGTTATTATCAGTACCATGCCCTTTTACCACTCTAGCTAAATAATGCGTTTTAAAATCAGGGAATATGAGTCCTCCAACCTTTTTCTTTTTAAAGACATTTTTGGCTCTTTGGGTCACTTTACCCTTCCAAATAAAATTGATAATTGATTTTTCCATTTATGTGAAAAAAAAAGCTGTTGAAAATTATATTGGATTCGTTTGAATCTATAAATAAGTATAGGTAGCATTGACATCTTAAAGATATTCAGACTTCCAATCCTTGAACATAGAATTTCCTTCATTTGTTCATTCCTTCCTTGGTTTCTATTAGCAGTGTTTTGTAGTTTTCTAAATACTGGTCCTTTTTTTCTCAGTTAAATTTAGTGCTAACTAATTCATTGTTTAGTTGCTATTATAATCAAAATTTTACCTTACTTCCTCACTCTCAGTATGCTCATTAGTAGTGTACAGAAACACTAATGGTATTTGCTTATCAGTGTTTTATCCTGCCACTTTGCTGAGCTCATCTATCAGTTCAAGTAGCTTTGTGGAATTTTTGGGATTTTCTGGGTATAGGATCATATCACCAGTGAATAGCAAAAGTTTTACTTCTTCCTTAAATATTTGTGTCTTTTAATTTTTTTCTTGCCTAATTGCTTTAGCTAGAACTTTGAGCACAATTTTGAATGACAATGGCGGCAGTGGGCATTCTTGACTTGTTCCCAATCTCCATGGGAAAACTTTGAGTATTTATTTCACTGTTGAGTACCATGTTAGTTGTGTTTCATGCGTGCACTTTACAATATTGGGAAAACTTCCTTCAATTCCTATTTTTGGAGTGCTTTATCAAGAAAGGATGCAGTATTTTGTTAAATGCCTTTTCTGCATCAATTGAGGTGATAATGTGATTTTTCTTTCTCAGTTTATTAATTTGTTGTATTACACTAATTCATTTTTTTGTTTTAAATCACTCTTTGATTCCTGTGATAAATTCCATTTGATTGGGTTGTATAATTCTTTTAATGTGCATTGGATTATCAACTATTTTGTTGAGGATTTTTACTTCTTTATTCCTTAGAGAAATTGGTCGGTAATTTTCTTTTTTCATAGTATCTTTGTCTGATTCTGGTATTAAGGTAATGTTGGCATCAAAGAATGAGTGTGGTAACATTACTCCTGTTCAAATTTTTGGATGAGTTTGAGCAAATTTGGTGTTAGATCTTCTTTCAATGATTGGTAGAATGCACCTGTGAAGACATCTGCTACTGGGGTTTCCATTTTCAGGAGGTTTTAGAGGACGGCTTCAATCTTGTAACTTGTGATTTGGTTGTTGATGTATTTTATTTCTTCTAGGGTCAGTGTAGGTGGTTCATGTGTTGCTAGGAATTTGTGCATTTCATCTACATTGTCTTGTATTTTGCCATGCAGTTGTTCTTAGTGTACTTTTATGATCTTCATTTCTACAGGGCTAGTGATTATGTACTCCCTCTCATTTCTGATTTTATTTATTTGCATCTGCTCTATTTTTCTCTTTGTTACTCTGGATAAGAGTTTGTCAACTTTGATGATCTTGAAAACCAACTATTGGTTTTGTTGATTCTTTTTATTGTTTTTTTTTTTTGTTCTCAATTTCCTTTATTTCTTCTTTAGTCTTTGTTATTTCTTTATTTCTGCATCCTTTGGGATTAGTTTGCTGCTTTTCATCTAGTTATTCCAGGTATGCAGCTAACTCTTTGATTTTAGGTCTTAATTCTTTTTAAGTGTATACATTGAAGGTTATTAATTTTCCTCTCATTTTTTTCTGCATTGCACCGCATAGGTTTTGTCATTATGTGTTCTCGTGTTCATTTGTCACAACATATTTCCAGATTTTTCTTGCAATTTCATCTTTGATGCACTGGTTATTTGAGGATGTTGTTCAATCTCCATATATTTGTGTATTTTCCCTTTTTTTACCTCTTAGTGGTTTCCAGCTTCATTCCCTTATGATCAGAGAAAATGCTGTGTATATTTTTCCAACTTTTTAACTTGATGGTGTCCTGTCTTGTTTCCCAACAAATGGTCTATCCTGGGGAAGTATCCATGAGCATTTGAGAAGAATGTTTATCTTACTGTTTTGATGTGTCATGCACTGTAAATGTCTGTTCGGTCTAGTTCACTTATTATCTTACTCAAGTACTCTTTTTCCTCATTTATCCTCTGCCAAGATGTTCTAGCCATTGCTGATGGTGGTGTATCGAAGTCTCCAACTATTAATGTGGAGTCATCTATTTCTCTCTTCAGTTTTGCCAGTGTCTGCCTCATGTATTTTGGGTCACACAAACAGGTACATAAATATTTATGATTGCTATTTCATCTTTGTGAATTGCCACATTTTTAAATATATAATGACCTTCTTAATCTCCTATACAAGTTTTTCTTTAAAAGCTTTTTTTATGATATTAATATCGATACTCTGGATTTTTGGGTTAATAATTGTGTGAACTATCTTTTCCCAGCCTCTCATGTTCAGCCTGATTATGTCCTTGCATCTAAGGGGAGTCTCTTGAAGACAGCGTATAGATGGCTCAGTTTTTAAATTCTGTTTTATCAATGTGTGTCTCTTGAATGGGGAGTTCAGTCCATTAACATTTAATGTTATTACTGTAAAGACATTACTTATTTGTCCACTTATCCTTTGGTTTTCCTTTGTTATATCTTACCATTATTTGTCTTTTTACACTTTTAATAATCCCCATTCCTAGACTCTTTCCCAAGTCTCTTGTCTTTGTCTTTTCCTTTTGGTCACAGAAGCCCCTTTAATATCTCTTGTAGATTCAGTCTTTTTGTAAAAAACTCTCTGAGTTATTATTATTATTATTATTATTATTATTCTGCGAAGATTTAAACTCATACTCATTTATGAAGGACAGTTTGACCATGTAAAGATTTCTTTGTTCTGAAAGTTTTTCTCTTTCAGAACCTTAAATATATCATACCCCTTCCTTCTTGCATCTGCGGTTTCTGATGAGAGAGCTGCACTTTGTCCTATCAAGCTTCCCTTATATGTGATGCATTGCTTTTGTTTTACTATTTGCAAAATCTTCTCTTTCTCTGGCATTTGACATTTTGAATAGTAGATGTCTTTGAGTAGGTCTATTGGGATTTATTCTCTTTGGCATACATTGTCCTTCTTGGATATTGATATTTATGTCTTTCATAAGCATTTCATAAGCATTTTTCTGTCATTATGTCCTGACATTTTTTTCTGCCTCATTTCTGTTCTCTTCACATTTTGAGACACCTTTAACATGTATGTCTGTGCATTTCACATGGTCATTCAATTCCCTGAGATCTATTCCTTTTTTCCCATTCTTTCCTCTTTGAGTTCTCCTGTATTTTCTAGTTCAGATGCTCTGTCCTCCAATTCATTGATGGTCAATTTCTCTCTCTTGCCTAGTGGTTTTGTTTCATAGCTCTTCTTTAAATTTTGGTTCAGCTTATTGTAAATCTTTAAGATTTTCCAGTTTAAGTTATGATAATAGCCTCCTCTCGAACGGAAACAGAGTGGGCATTGCCACCCCAAATTCTCAAGATAGAGATGAAAAAACATAAGGTAGGAATGCAACTGTTGCTATAAGAATGCCTATTTCCAATAGACAGTTCATTGTGAACTGGTGTCACAATGGACAAACATGTCTCTTTATTGAAAAGGTGATTTGTTGTGTGTGCATTAGGAAGGACCAGAGGGAATCTTCCCAAAATTAGTTCAAAGTGAAAATGGTAGCTATGGCTTTTTTTCCTTTTTTTATGTTTTTTAAAAATATATATTTTTTGAAGTCTATCACTCATCATGAACAGGGACAAGCGATAAGTGTATAGTAAAAATGGTGAGCTTACAAAATAAACATACACAACATCATACCGGGGTTTCATATATCACCTCTCCACCAACACATTGCATTGCTGTGAAACATTTGTTACAAACTATGCAAGATCATCACCAAAATATTACTACCAACTATAGTACTTATATTTGGTGTATTTTTCCTCCAACCTACACTATTTTTTACAAAATATATTTTTATTATAGAGGTAATGAACTTGCAAAATAATCATACACATATGTAAATTTCCCATACAATACCCATTGGCCAACACACCACACCATGGTGGAACATTTGTTACAGATTTTTACTGGATAAAAGAAAGGGGGTAGTTGAATGAAAAACAAGTAAAAAAAAAAAATGAGTCAGGAGGGTACTTGCAATTTCTCAGGCTTGTGTTGTCTTAAGCCCATCCAACTTGTCATTGATTTCAGGGGCTAATCAATCACATTTCAAATACAGTTACACAGGTGCAAGGCCATCGTGGCTCCTTTCTCAGACAACCGATCACGGATATCAAACTTCTATCTTTGGAAAACATTACAGATTTACCCCATTCTGTTTGGTTTCACTTTTGAGGCATTATCATATTTATGAAAGCAAAACTGAGAAGTTCTGGTTAATATCCTTTAGGGGATTAAGTGCAAAGTGTAAACTTCTAAAATTAGATTAATAGGAAACCAGCTCAATGGACTTTAGAATTTTCAAAGCTACTTAAGTGAAGAAATTTCAATAAACACATTTTCCAGTTACTACAACTATGGACTAAAGTAGCCTTATTATTATTTTAGTAATGGAAGAACTTGTAACAATGATATGAAGACAATGATTCCCAGAGGTTCTGTGGGGAGGGAGAGGGAAGAATAGGTGTAATATGGGGCATTTGTGGGGCATTCAAATTGTTCTGCATGATGTTGAAATGATATTGAAACTGTTCTACATTTTCTTAAAACATATAAAATTGTGCTGTCCAAAGTGTAAACCATAATGTAAACTCTAGACCATGCATAGTGGCAATGGTTCAATGCGTGTCCATCAATTGCAACAAGTGCACCACACTAATGCAAGGTGTTAATGGGGAATGTGTGAGAGGGAGGGGGTGGGGTATATGGGAATCCCTATATTTTCATTGTAACATTTATGCTATCTAAGGCTCCTTTAAAAAAAGAAAACAACAACAACAACAAAAATCCCAGGGACCGACTAAAGGGGCGCAGACCTGATTCAAGTGTGCCTGGACAAGAAAGATGACAAAAAGCTTTTTTACTTATTGCAGATTCCTGATCTCCTAGCAGATGGCACTTTTCAGTGAGCCTTTCAATAGAGGTGTCAAAACATCCACTCACTGGTGATTCTGGTCTGCCCAGAATGGAGATTTAAAATGGGCTCCACTGGCCAAATGCAGAGAAGAGAAACCACATTCTGCTCTCTGCTGCACGTTCTCCATTGCAGGGAAGAAGATATCCATTTCTTTCTCAGTCGGCTGAAGTGAGTCACAGGTTTTACCCAAGGTGTTTGCCTTTGGGGGGGGTGGGGGCAGGGATGGGTGCTGTTCTTGGCTGAGGGACTACTAACTCACAGTTTTCTGTTCAGCCTCATCATCTCTCTGTCCTTCTTCCTACTGGACATATGCATAGCACTCTCCTGGTCTGCAGTCCCTCAAAGCAATTCCCTGAGACAGTTTTTTGCCTTTCCTATTTTGTTTTTATAAGAGAGTTAAGCCATGGTACCCTCCTCTGACACCAAGTTGCCAGAAGTATGAATTTTTATATTATTAATACAATAAAATAATTTGCAATATAATTTTTAAAATGTATATATAATTAATTTTAGCAGTCTCAATGCTCGGAAGCATGTGTGTTTTGGTGATTTTTATGATCAATCTTCCAGTGCCCAGCACAGTGCCAGACACATGGTGAACACACAGCCACTACTTGTTGAAAGAAAGAATTTATCCAAGACGTGTTCATTAAAATGTGGATAGTTAAGTGAAAAATAAAATCATACTGTGCCCATAGAATAAGTCCAGTGGTAGTCCTCCTTCTGCTATTCTCTGACAGAATTATTTGTTTGAAACCCTTTGTTGAAATTTGAAATGACTCACATTAAAAACAATCTAAGTGTAATGTTTTCATGATAGAAAGATGTTTAATTATTGAAATAATTTATTTAATATCTTTAGATCTATACAGGTATTTCATGTCTTTTTAAATTCCTAAAGGTGAATTATATTCATATGGGCTAATGGTGCATTCTCTGCTGGCTTATATTGTAAGTCTTTTATCTAAATGAATGTCTTTGCTTTGTAATGGATCTTATTGTTTACTCATCTGTTTACCATTCATTCACATTACTTTTTAGAGTAGTTCAAGCATTTACATTTTTTCCTAGAATGCATAGAATTGCTGTTATACAGATATACACATGCAATAAAGATTAACTTCATAACTTTTCTTAAACTTCTAATAGAAAGCTTAAACATAATTATGATATAATTTTCAGCAGTAGAACACATTTATAAGAAGTTATAGGTTATGGGACATGAATATGGAGTGATTAAAAAATATAAATATTTATATATGATTTCATAAATACAGCTTTCACAAAATTTCACCATTTTCCACTCCTATTGATTTTATACCCAGGGATATTGTGTATGTGAAGGGCTTACAAATGTTGTTACGGTTTTCTTTTTTCTTCACAAAGAACCAATATATTATTTAATTCTTTCTTTTCCACAAATCACAAATTTGCTATCTTTCTTTTTTTGTGCATGTGTGTGCTTTTAAATAAAAATTAGGTCATAATTGCAACTTTATGTTTTTTATATTTTTAATTTTTTGAAGTTACTTACATTACATAAATGATACATAAAAATATGGAGAGGATCCTATATGCCCCACTTCCTACCCCTCTACACCTTCCCACATTAACATCATCGTTCATTAGTGTGGTGCATTTGTGACAATTGATGAACTCATATTGCCACTAAGAGTGGATTAAAGTTTACATTATAGTTTACACTCTCTTCTGCACAATTCTGTAAGTTATGACAAGATATATAATGGCCTGTATCTGTTATTGAAATATGGAGGGTCAGGGGAGGGAACAGATGAACTACGGGGAGTTGAGAGTATGTGGTTAAAACTACAAAGCTGGGAATGTTCTTTGGCTTTGTTTTTTTTTTTTTCTGCACTATCTTTCAAAGCCTACCAGAAAACCAAGAGTTTTCAGCCATAGATTCAGTGAAGAAAGAATTTCCAAAATTCCATTTTAAATACAATTCCCTAAGGCTCTTATAACTTGAGCTGTTTGTTAGTGAGTTGCAAATTGGGCTTCTGTCTGTGATTCCAGGCAATAAAAGGCACTGATTCCTCTGTCTCCTAGACTATAAGGCTCAGCTGGCCAAATATTGATTAAGTAACCTGTACTTGCCCTTCTGAAGGGTTATATCTTATAATCATTTTCTTCATGGATTATTCTAGCATAATATTTAGAATTGGAGAGGACATTAAATAAATAGACGCCTCTCTGGTTGGGTATAAGACCATCAAAAAGAAGCTCCTTACAGCTGTTTTTGAAGATGTCAGTTTTTCTGTCACTGGAGGGAGGGATAATCAGCATGCCAGAGTTAAGAGGTTGTGTGTTCCTGAGTTTCTGCCTTTAATGTTTATAGCTCTGTGATCATCAGTTTTCATGTCCTTCCTGTGACTCCCCAACAGAGAAGTCATCTGCATTGTTGGTCACTGGACTATGAATTGTATTCCTCATGAACACAAAAGTCTCTTGAACCCAGCAAAAACCAGAGCTTCAGGATGTCTTCTAAGCCATAAAAGCCAGGAGCGAGGTAATTCCCTTTATAATTGCTCTTAAGTTTCTGTCTTTCTTTCCTGAATATTTTCTTCTCTCTCCTCCAATGACTTTTCCTTTCTGGTTTTCTGAGGTGCTTTCTTTCCACACATATTCTCATAGATTTACTATGTGCTGAGACTGCATCCTCAAGTTTACGAAGATTTCCATATTTTCCGTGCAGTGGTGTCTGTGTGCTCAGATACTGTGAGCAGCATCTATGATAAAACTCTTTGACTTCAATGACTGATCTTTTGCATTGGAGAAAGGGATTCCATATGTTTGGAATTCAGACTCTTTTAGTCCATGTTCTAGGTTTAAAATAGGAGAAGAGTAGAGCAGCAGAAAACAAAATATTCTGGAAAGTAGTGGAAAAGGTACATCAGAGAAGATGTGAATTTTGTTTCTTCTCTATCACCCAATCTCATGTGTTAGGAAATTGAGTTTTCTTCTGTTTCTAAATCCCTCCAATTTCAAATCTGATCAAACTAATGCAGTTATTAAATTGAATGAGGGAGGGGTAGATGCTCAGAAATATTTCTAAAACTAATCAAATGCATTGATGCTATTATTCCTCACCTACCTATTTTCACCATACTCCCTGTTCCAGGGGGCCTCACCCATTTTTTGTCATTTAGAGCTGTCTCCCACATTCAGTGAATACAGAAAATGCTGGACCTCACTCCATTCCTTTTACCATTGACCCATCAATCCAAACATTTGTGAAATGAAGATTTTAAAATTAAATATATTTGAGGCTGATCATTCATTTGAACTAAAGATATTTTATTACAGCTTAAAGTATTACCTGTGTTTAAACACATGCTCATTCCAGTGGAACACATCCTATGTGATTGACTTGAAAGGCTCTTTAAAGTTACTAAAAATTCAGCATCCTACTGAAATATAGCCTTTTGGACAATGCTGTATGTCAGAAGCATATTGGGGAAATCTCTTGTATTGTCTTCCTTTCAAACTGGTAAGCCTATCTCCGGTTATAGAATCACCCTAAATTAACTTCTGCATTATTTTCTCATCTCTTTGTAAGGAGCCAGGACATCTTCAACCGCTTTGGAAGTTGGTTTGTTCCCCAAACTTCAATGTACTCTCATACCTCTAAATGTGTAAGTAACCACAAGGTGGATTTTAAAAATAAATAATGAGGAATTAAAGTAACTATCTGCTTCATTCACACAAAAATTTCCATAAACAGAATTCTTCAAATTTATGAGTAGTGTTAATTAATTAATTTTTCTTGAGTAGACAGTGGAGAAACATTTTACTTCCAATGTAATTTGGTGCTGAGGAACAATCAGAAATGACAAGGACTGGCTATGCAGAAGGCACTCTCAACTTGTGATTGTTTTGGTAACTTGTGACTATGAGTTCTTTAAACAACACTTATATCAGACTCTGGGATACTAGGACAATGATAGAAAATACAGGTTCAATTATGAGTTCAAAGGATCTTGTCAGAAAATTGTAAAGTTACAATACTAGGAGTGGGGTTTCATGAAAAGATACAATATGAGTGCACAGCCGCAGAGCAGGGTTCAACATAAATATGAGGAGAAGCAAAGAAGGGAATTAAGTATTGAATCAGGGCCAGGGATGAAATAAAATCCGAAGGTAAAACAGAGCAAACAAAATAGTATGGATTTATCAGTTGAGTTGCACTAAATACACATTTTTCTTCCTTTTAATACCTAGCATATTCTAGCATAAAACAGAATATAAACACTTGTTCCTAAATAAATGAACTTATAGATGGATAGATGGTAGAAGAATAAATAAAGGGAAAGAAGAATTTTGAATGGAATCGATGACTTACAAAATGAATGGATGAATAGAAAAATGGACTATGGATAAATGATTTAATAAGTGAATAGATACAGACAAATAAATGGATTGGTGGTTGTAGATTGAACATGACAGGAATAAATAATTCTTCCAATATTGATTAATTGCATAGTGGATGTGAGATGATGTCTCAGTTACAACGATGTGGTAGGTTCTGCATCAGCCAAGGTACAGTTAACTACTAGAACCCCCACAGCTGCTACACACACACACACACACACACACACACACACACACAGATACACACAGACACAAAGGCAAAGACATATATATTGGAAGACATTCTTTCACTTTCCATTACACTTCCCTTTACTGTTAAGTCTTCATCAAACTTGTATATTCAGAGTCTTTCCCACTAAATTTTAGCTACATAGACTATACTATTCAGTTCATTATTTTCTTCATTCAACAAATTCTCATTGGGTTCCAGTATGGCTTTTCCCTCCACTGTTCCAAGTGTACTGGATGTGACATATTATAGAGCAAATGACTGCCATCAAGTAATTACAATGTCATTGGAAGGAGAAAAAAAGAATTTACCAAACATATCTTAACAATAACCACTAGAACAGAACAGAAGAGTAATTTACTGTGATGGAATACAGGGGAGAGACTTACTTGTTGTGAGGTGTTGGAAGAGATCATTTTGTAGAGGAAATCACTGTCAAGAAATTGTTAAAAATGGAGCGTCAGGGTTAAGATAGAGAAAATACATATTTTGGGACCACAGAGATTAGAGTTGGAATCATAGTGTTTAAACATTTGGGAAGTTGTAGAAATACATATGAATTCTCATTTGAACAGTATTCATAGAATTATTTCCACCACTATATAACAGAGAGATTAGAAACAAAAGTGCTTAGCACTCTGTTAACAAATTTTTTCTACAATAGTATATATGCTGAATTTATAGAAAATAATTTTCCAGGAAGATATAAGAAAAAAATCAAATTTAAAATTAGTATCAAAATATTATAAAGATTTAGATAGAAAGAAAAGGTAGTCCAGGCAGAACAGAAATTTGGATTGATACAGATGAAACTATCCATGATGCTCAGGGGCAAGGACATAGTCTGGCCTCAGCATTGAGACTCTCTAGAACATAGTGTGTGGACAACTTTACAGACCCATAGGTGTCAGTTGATAGAGCACATTTACTGACAACCCTTGATTGCAAGACACTATTTCATAGGAAATACTCGTCTTAGAATCCTACATAGTGGAGTCATATTCTAACTCTTGAAACTGGCAATTTAGACAGTCACATTGCCTCAGATACTTAATTTTTCCTCTGAAAACAGATTTAGTATTGCTCATCCATAATTTCTTCTATCCTAACATCTAACATAGGAATACAAGGAAACACTGGCATATATGTGCATGTCAGAGGCTATATATTCCAATTTTTCCAGAGTGCAAATTGGCATGTGAAAATTCCATGTAAGAAGCTAAATGATGACAAAAATATCTTAGTAGTATACACATTAGAAAAGTTTAAATGGGAATAAAAGAAAAGAAAGAGGAAAGACCTTAGAATTCTAATATCTGCAATGAAGAGAGAATATTGCTAAGTACAGGTTCTGTTACTAAAAAAACCCACTAAATTAATAATGATCCAGGTCGTAGAAAGATTGTGAATGTCTTAACAATCTCTGAGAAAGAAGATGAACCATTAGTTAATATACTTGCAGGTTTGAACCAGGGTTGGGAATTGAAGCAGTTCATCAAACCAGGAAGAAAGATAGAAAACAATCTTAAAGGCAGATGTGAAATATAACCTAGTTGAGATGTGACCCCCATTCTCTGATAATTAAGTATGGCCAAGAGAGTTCAGATTTGCTATTATTTTGTCTCTAGATAAAATCCTCTCTAAATGGCCTTGGAGAACCATAGCACCATCAATGAATTCATCCTCCTCGGTCTCTCTGCTGACCCACACATCCAGGCTCTCTGCTTTGTGCTGTTTTTGCAAATTTACTTCCTGACCATGACAGGTAACTTGATGCTGCTTCTGGTGACCAGGGCAGATCCTCATCTCCACACCCCCATGTACTTCTTCCTGAGTCACCTCTCTTTCCAGGATATTTGTTTTTCTTCAGTCACAGTGCCAAAGCTGCTGGAGAATCTGTTGTCTCAGAAGAAAACCATCTCTGTGAAGGGCTGCTTGGCTCAAGTCTTCTTTTTGTTACTGACTGGAGCCACTGAAGTTGGCCTGCTCTCTGCTATGGCCTATGACCGCTTTGCTGCCATCTGCCATCCTCTGCTCTATGGCCAGATGATGAACAGCTTGCTCTGTAAGAGGCTGACTTTGGGTTCTTGGGGCCTGGGCTTTTTGAATGCACTCCTCAACATCCTTTCAGCAATGAACTTGGAGTTCTGTGGAGATTATATCATCTCCCATTACAGCTGTGATCTTCCCTCTCTCTTCCCTCTTTCCTATTCTGATCTGTCCCCAAGTTTTACAGTCATGCTCTGTTCCAGTCTCTATGGATTTGGAACCAGTTTCCTGATCTTCTACTCTTATGTCCGCATTGTCTCCACCATCCTGGGCATTAGCTCCTCCTCAGGTAAAAGCAAGGCCTTCTCCACCTGCTCCTCCCACCTTACAGTAGTGCTCCTATTTTATGGCTCAGCTTTTCTGCGCTATCTACTTCCAGTCTCAGGCTCACCACTGGAGTTGATCTTCTCTGTACAGTACAGTGTGGTTACTCCCTTGTTGAATCCCCTCATCTATAGCCTAAATAACAATGAGGTGAAAGCAGCTGTGAAAAGAACCTTAAGAAAATATCTCCAATATTAGCCACTCAAACACAGAGGTTGAAGGGTAACTAGTTTATTAAAGGAAGGTATCTAATGGGTTGAGTAAAAGTGAATTTCCTGATTGCTCCTCATACTGGATGCAGAAAGGTAATTTCACGTTTCAAGACCTACCAGGGGGAGGTGGGGAAGTGTAAAGTGTAGTTCAGCTCTGCATAGAGGCAGAGCAAACCATCAAGTGACCATGTTATAGTAATTCAACCATTTTACTTGCATAGTCTTTTGGCTGCATTAATGGGTCTTACCATCTTGTTTGTGTTTGCTATGCAAAACAGTTAGCCACATGGAATGAAATCATTGACTTCCCAAACCATCAGTGAAGGGACCCTAGATCAAGGCTGCTGGTTTGTTTCTGAGAAGGTGAGAAGTGTGGAGTGAATGGTGGTGTAATAGTACTAACTGAGAGATTTGGATTTAGAGAGCTAGGCCTAGCATAGGGAGCATCCAGAGGAGACAGTACATGTGAGGAAGTAAAGGATCCATTAGGGTATTCACAGTAAGCCAGTTGCTTTTTGTATAGGAGGTGAGATGGTGATCCTCTCTCATTCTTTTAGCTATGCATATCCAGGTCTCCCAGCACCTTTTGTTGAACAGGCCATTCTGTCTCAGTTTAGTGGGCTGGGTGGCCAAATCAAATATCAGTTAGCCATATACACAACTGATATATAGTGCCCCTGTGTCTAAGTTAAGTTTCTTGTAGATGGCATATTGATGGGTTTTATTTCCTTATCCATTCTGCCAATCTATGTCTATTGATTGAAGAATTTAATCTATAAACATTCAATGTTATTACTGTTCAAGGCAGTACTTACCTTTGTCATTTTTTCTTTAGGTCTATATACATCATATTTTGTTTTTATTTCTCTTTTTATCTTTTTAGTTACTCTTAATAATACTCCTCCCTTCTATACTCTTCTCCAACAATCTCCTCATGTTTTTACCTTTCAATTTGCAGAACTCCCTTTAATACTTTTTTTAACGGCAAGTTCCTTGTTTAACAAATTCTTACTCTCTGTTTATCTGCAAATACTTTGAACTCTCCCTCATTTTTCAATGCCAGCTTTGCTGGATGCAGAATTCTTGGCTAGTAGATTTTCTTTTGCACCTTAGCTATGTCATACCAGTGCCTTCTTGCCTCTGTGGTTTCAGATGAGAAATCAGTGCTTAATGTTATCAAGCTTCCCTTGTATGTGATATATCTCTTTTCTCTTATTGCTTGCAGTGTTCTCTCTGTCCTGTACTATTGACAATTTGATAAATATATGTGTTGTGGTAGGCCAGTTAAGATTTATACTGTTAGGAGTGTGCTGTGTTTCTTAGGCATGTGAATCCATGTCCCTCAAAAGACTTGGCAAATTTTCAGCCATTCTTTCTCCAACACTCATTCTGCCCCCTTTGCCTTCTCTTCTCCCTCTGGGATGCCTATAGTGCCTATGTTTTTTTCATTTCATATTGCCATTGAATTTCCTGAGTCCCTGCTCAATTTTTTCTATTGTTTTATCTATCTGTTCTACTATCTGTGTGTTTTCAGGTGTATTATCTTCTACATCACTCATTCTTTTCTCTGCCTGTTCAAATCTGCTGTTATGTGCTTCCAGCATATTTTCAATTTCTTGCATTGTGCCATTCATGACTGTATTAGTCAGTATTCTCTAGGGAAACAAAATCAACACAGGATGTCTGTCAATAGTAAGAGATTTATCAGAGTCTCTCATGCAGCCATGGGGAT
This sequence comes from Dasypus novemcinctus, assembly GCF_030445035.2. Classification (NCBI taxonomy): domain Eukaryota; kingdom Metazoa; phylum Chordata; class Mammalia; order Cingulata; family Dasypodidae; genus Dasypus; species Dasypus novemcinctus. The sequence continues at coordinate 19,371,193 of NC_080684.1, forward strand.
GTACAAGTCCAGACTCCACAGGCAGCCTGCATCCAAAAGCTCAGATGAAAGTCAAATGAAGATTCTTGATGAGTTCTGGGAGATGTTGACTGTCCAAAGATGAACTGGGAAATTCTCTCTCTGTTTTTCACATTAAAAGGGAATCACTTTCCCTTTTTAGGGATTCAACTGATTGGGTTAAGCATCACTCATTGCTGATGGCAATCTCCCTGATTGGTGTAATTATAACCAGCTATCTATGATTTACCGATGCAGTAAAGTTAATGGTGACTGAAGTCCATACATGCCCTTATATTACAGTCAGCCAAATGCTTGCCTGACCAAACAACTGGGCACAATTACCTGGTCGAGTTGACACAATAGCCTAAACATCACAGTCCACCCTTTGTCAACTCAGCAACCATACAGATTACCTTAAACCATACTTAGTCTCTAAGTAAAAATAATAACAGTCTTGCATATATATATATATATATATATGTATATATATATTTCTGCCTAACAATGTTCAACTCTCCTGCATACAACTGGAAACACAATAATTCCATATAGAATAGGGTGCAAGTTCTTGAGTAATATTCACTCTCAAACTTGACATCCTCAAATATTATGACATGAAATGAATACAATTTGTTATATAAGGGGAAAGTTTGGGGAAGAAGACAAAGAAATTCATTTTGTGTACATATTTAATCATCATCATAGTGAAACAAGGAAGAAAGATTCATGACCATTATAGTCCTCATTTTTGTAACTGGTAACATGGTGGTAGTTCATATTTATCACTACCTTCTTCCACTACCCATTCCATGTTTCCATACCCTCAGCAAGCACTTCAGCTGGCCGTGGTTCTTTGCCTGGTGGGGTAACCCAAACCTTCATTCCTGAAGATTCTTGGCCATTGTTAGTCCTGCTTGGATTGGGTTGTTGCAATTTTCCATTGACTTTAATCATAGGACATGGCAGTACTAGGAGATGCCCTTAGAGGATCTCCTGTCTTCCAGGCAAACTCTTCTTTAACCCATTATGTAGATGCAGTCCTATTTCCCCTGTATAGTCAGCCTAGCCAGGACAGTAATTCTCTTCTTTGGCTGTTGACTCAGAGGTAAGAGGAGCCCATAGTGGCCAGATGGCAGTTTTAACTTCCAGTTCAATAGAAACATTGCAAGCTCCCAGAGGAAAGTGCCCCATTGGAGGAATTTACTAAATTTAGAACTCATAAATCAAGATTGAAGATGCAGTTATCTAAGAAAGACTTGTGGAAAGTCTTACTGACTGATGGCTTGAACCCCTGCTTCCTGCATACTAAATCAACAGACTTTTTGAGAAAGCTGTATGATCAAAACCACTGTCAGCCTGGAATAAAAAGGACATGGAAAGGAGAGATTGAAGAAGAAAAAGCTTTAAGAGGAAAACCGTGTAAGCTGAGATCTGGAATTAGGACATCACCTTGGGCCAAGAGAGGAACCTCACCCATGTGTACAGAGAGGATGAGTTTGCCCCAGCAGTTCAAGAGGGTGGATGTTCCTGTCCAAAGTTCTGGGAGAGTTTTTGCCACCACAGGGTGCAGAGAGGGTGGAGCACATTTGCCAAAGATTATGGTGGTTTAGGTTTGTACCCCACAGTTCTGAGAGGGGTGGACCTGTCCCACATGGATTAAGGAAGGCCAGGTGGTCAACTCGTTGCTCTGAGAGGGTTGAGCCTATTTGCCAAAGGTTAGGGGGAATGTTGTCTTCATGTCACTGTACTAGAGGGGTTAAGACTCTAATCCAAAGATTGGGTGAGGTGTGGCAATCACCCCAACACTCTTGGAGGGAGACATCTGTAGCTTGGTCAACACCCAGATGCTTAATGAGGTGGAACCAAGAAAATAGTCATTGTGCAAGCATGAGGAAAGGGTAGGTTCCCACAAGGTTCCAAAGAGGAGAAACCATCCTTTTCAGAATGACTTTCAGACTGAAAGTTAATGGAGGATGTCCTGTAGGTTTACTAAACTATAGAGGACCCATGACTCATGTTTCCTTCCCAATTTCTCCTTATTGTAAAAAAATGTTTATCCTTTGTCTGTCCACTTGAGTTTTGGAAACAGATAAATTATTTTGTAAGTTTTAGAGGTCTGTAGCAGACAGGACTTTGCCCAAGACAAACTGTATTTCTTTAAAATGATTGGGATATGATTTAGTGCTTGCATTGTAACTGATTTAAGGTTTTTTCAAATATTGTAATGTCTTTTTGGAATTCAGAATGTTGAGTGTAGCAGTTTGATATGGTTATGAATTCCAAAAAGAGATATTGGCTTATGTTTGTAATCTGATCTGTAACCTGGGCATGATTGAGTTATGATTAGGGCATTGAGTCTCCACCCTTTGGTGGGTGGGGACTCACAGATAAAAGGCATGGCAAAGAACAGAGCTAAGGGTTCTTAATGTTGGAGTTTTGATGTTGGAGTTTGATGCTGATGTCGTAAGCTGGAATCCCGGGCAAAGAGACAGAGCTATTCACCTGATAGTCTGTGGCTGTGCTTGTGGAGAAAACAGGAACTGAGCCCAGAGGAACCCAGGAAGCCTGAACCCTCACAGATGTCAGCAGCCATCTTGCTCCAACATGTGGAAATAGACTTTGGTGAGGGAAGTAACTTGTGCATTATAGCCTGGTATCTGGAAGCTCCTACCCCAAATAAATACCCTTCTCAAAACCAACCAGTTTCTGGTATTTTGCATCAGTACCCTTTTAGCTGACTAATGTAATAACCATTAGATATGTTATCTTTTTATTTATGTTTATGATTTCTTCTGTATGTTTCCCTAGTGTCTTCTTCATATCCTTTATCTCTTCTTTCACTTCATTAAGTTGATTCATGATATTTGAACATCCTCAATTAGTTGTTCATATTCTGCATCTCCTCCTGCTTTTTTATTGTTCATTATTCTGGGCCATGTCTTCCTTTTATTTAGTGTGGCTTATAATTTTTAGCTTGTGTCTGGGCTTATGTATATATTGATGGTCTTACTCAGATGGTTAGCTTCTCTTTCTACTTTAGAGTTTTATTTTGATTTGTTTTATGTTAAGTTCCATTTTGACATTTGGTTCTACTTATTTTATATTCTTGTACTTGTCCATGTTCTCCCCCCAAAATATGAAGACCTTAGAAAAGGAAAGAAAGGAGAAGAGAAAAATAATAATAATGAATGAGATGGAAAGGAACCTTAAAAGAACCCAGAGACAAAGAAAAAATATATAAATAATCAGAGTAAATAATCATAAAAATAAAATGGATTAAGAATAAAACTTGGCAGTGGACTTGGTCCAGTGGTTAGGGTGTCCGTCTACCACATGGGAGACCCGAGGTTCAAAGCCCGGGCCTCCTTGACCCGTGTGCAGCTGACCCATGCACAGTGCTGATGCGTGCGAGGAGTGCCCTGCCATGCAGGGGTATCCCCTGTGTAGGAGAGCCCCAAGTGCAAGGAGTGCACCCCGTAAGAAGAGCTGCCCAGCACGAAAAAATGTGCAGCCTGCCCAAGAATGGCGCCACACACATGGAGAGCTGACACAACAAGGTGACACAAAAAAAAAAACACAGATTCCCGTGCTGCTGACAACAGAAGCGGACAAAGAAGACGCAGCAAAATAGACACAGAGAACAGACAACCAGGGTGAGGTAGGGGAAAGGGAAAGAAATGAAAAAAAAAAGAATAAAAATTGTAGAATAAAAAAAGAACTGCAAAAATGGTAGCATAAAATAATAGACCAGAAGGATAAGAAGAGAAGAAATAAAATGAGGTCATAACAAGAGAAATTGTAATGAAAAAGATGCAGGGAAGAGGGGAAAAGGAAATAAAGAAAAAAAAATAAGTGAAGGAGAAAAGAAAGAAAAAGAAAGAAAAAAATTAACAACAACTGCAAAAAAAATAATCAAACTGGGCGGTGAACTTGGCCCAGTGGTTAGGGCGTCTGTCTACCACACGGGACATCCGTGGTTCAAACCCCGGGCCTCCTTGACCTGTGTGCAGTTGGGCCATGTGCAGTGCTGATGTGCGCAATGAGTGCTCTGCCACTCAGGGTTATCCCCGCATAAGGGAGCCCCACACGCAAGGAGAGTGCTCCGTAAGGAGAGCCACCCAGCATGAAAGAAAGTGCAGCCTGCCCAGGAATGGTGCCATACACACAGAGAGCTGACACAACAAGATGATGCAACAAAAAGAAACACAGATTCCCGTGCTGCTGACAACAACAGAAGCGGACAAAGAAGATGACACAACAAATAGATACAGAGAACAGACAACCGGGGCGGAGGGAGGTGGGGGTGGGGGGAGGGAATGGGGGGGTAGGGGGAGGGGCATGGAGAGAAATAAATAAATAAATCTTTAAAAAAATAATCAAACTGAACAAATAGGTTTTCCTTTTTGGCTGCTAGCAACCATCTCAGGTGCCAGTGCTCACCAATCAATCTCCTTACATGCCTGCCCTTCCCAGGTAAGGTATACAGGTGTAGAGAAAAGAATAAGAAATTTTTAAAAGTTTTGTCCCTTTGATTAGGCAAAGATCCTTTGATATGACAAAAATGTATGAACCAGAAACAAAAATAGAAGTGGGATTCATCAAAATTTCAAACTTCTGCTCTTCAAAGGCACTATTAATAAAATGAAACTACAAGACACAGACAGAAAGAAAGAATCACAGAACATATCATTGATAAAGTACATATCCAGAATATGTGAAGACACTTACCAATCAGTAATAAAAAGGAAGGCAAGTCAGTAAGAAGGGAAAATGTATTAATGTACTTGTCACCAAGGAAGAAAAAGAGATGACAAATAAGTACATGAAAAGTGTTCAACATCATTAGCCATTAGGGAACTGCTAATTATACCACAATAAGATGCAACTACACCCTATAAACTGACAAAATGTAACTACACTGCAGAAATAAATATTGGCTAACATCAAGAGCAACTGGAATCATATATGTTATTTGCTGGAATTCAAAATAGCATTGCCACTAGAGGAAACAGTTTGGTAACTTTTGGTTTGATGGTTAAGTTCATATGTCACCTTGGCTGGGTTGTATTTTCCCACTGTTTGGTCAAGCAAGCACTGGCCTGATTGTTATTTTGATGATATTTCATGGCTTGAAATCATTAGTTAGTTGATTGCATCTATGAATTATTACATCTACAATTAATATTGGAGGAAATTGCCTTGAGCAATGAAAGATGTCTCATCCAAGCAGTTGAAAGTCTAAAAGGGAGATCTGATACTACAGCAGTCTGAAAGAACTTTCATCTCTACTTCAGCCAGCCAGCCAGCTTCTCCTAGAGAAATCAGCAACCCCTTCATTAGAGTTCTCGGGTTGAGCCTACCCTACAGGATTCAGATTTGTCTATCCCCATGGTCACATGGGCAATATCTATTGTAAATTTAATAGTGTGTGTGTGTGTGCGTGTATAAAACCTCTCAGTTTTGTATCCCTGGAGATCCCTGACTCACACCTGATAAAGTTAAAGTTATACTTACCACATGACCAAGAAATTCCACTCTTAGTTATTTATGCAGGAGCATTGAAAGCACAGATATCCTCAACATCCGTACCTGAATATTTATAGTCCTTTTTTCACAAATGACATGAAATGGAACAACTCAAATGTCTGTCAAGTGGTCAATGAATAAATAAGTTTCAGATCTGCCATACAGTGGAAAACAACTAGGAAAAATAAAAGGAACAATGTACTAGGACATAGAAGTATATGAATGAAGCTCAAAACCATTATGCTAAAAGAAAGAAGCCACATGCAAAAAAGCATACTGTACTATTACACTTACATTACATTTTGGAAATAATAAAAGGAATGGGACAGAAATCAGATCAGTAGCCACCAGGGGTTGAAAGAGACAATTTACCATCATGGGGCAAAATGGGGACTTTGGGGTTATTGGAAATATTCTCTAATGAGTTTACCTCTTTTTATATGACTTTATATATTGGTCAAAGATTCTCAAACTGTATTTTTAAAAGAGTTGAATTCTACTATATGTAAATTATCACTCTGTTTTAATTTTCTGACTGCCAAAGTAAATTCCATGCAACAGGTTGACTTAAACAACAGCAATTTATTGGCTCTTGGTTTCGAGGCTAGGAGATGCCCAAATCAAGGCCTGATGGCAGTTCTTTCTTTCCAAGACTGGCAGTCTGGGATTGGCGATTGGCCATCCTGGGTCCCGGGCATCGGTGTCTAATGGCAATGCACAGGGTTGAGTCTCCTGGTCTCCCCCTTTCCCTTCAGGTTCTGTCAACTTTCAACTTCTAGCAGTTTTTCTTTCTGTCTGAATTTCATTCTCCTTATAAATGACTCCAATAATAAGAAAAAGAGTCATCCTAATTGAGTTGGTCCACATCTTTGAAGTAACATCATCAAAAGGTCATACTTACAATTGTCTCACACCCACAGGAAGGGAGTAAATTTAAGGACTTGTTTTTGGGAGGTGCATAATACAAAAACCACCACAATCAGTAAACATAATTCCTGTATTTACATGTGTGTGTGTAATATGTAGGTCAAACACACTGGAGCAGGTCATATGGGGCAGTTTGTGACAGATTCATGCCACCCAATGCTTTCCCTCAGGTGATTTGCTGATTCTGGGCATGGGAAAGAGGCTAACGATCACTGATGGCCGCAACAGAAAGATCCCATTTAGCTCCAGAGACTCAGCAGAACTTTTGTTAGTCACACAAATTTAAGTGACAAAATAAAGACTTAAGGACCCTAAGCAAATGATCAATATTCTTCTCAGGATATTTGCCAAATCTGAAGCTTAGCACAGGAGATTCTGAAGCTAAGAAAAAGCTATAACAACAGTATCTTCTTCCATTCAGGGCTAATGACACAAAAATTTACCTGGGGATTAGCCTTGTAAACATATGAGTCTCCCACTTGAAACCTTTAATGACCACACCTTAGTAAACAGCAGAGACTAGGCACAGAAGGAATTCTAAATAATTACAACCTAGACTTGATTGAATTCAGTCCTAATTGTATTAAGTCCCACACACTATCTGCCTAGCACAGAAATTATGAATACTACCTGGTGAAATATACTATCATCTGAGGCCTTTATAAGTTTTTTTATAAAATTTTTATGATCACTTCATTTTTGTATTCTATCATTTTGCATACATATTTATGTACAAATTTCAAAAAAAATTATTGGGCATGTCAAGAGATAGGACCAAATGACTATAAATTTATTTGTGTCAAGAGATTAGACTCTCTCCTCATTTCTCTCCAATAGTCTTCTGATATAATCCAAAAAGAAAGGCATAAATAAGGAAAAATTTGGATGGTAGCAAAGTTGATTCTGTCACCAGGGCCAGCTACATAATTTGCATGTCATAGTACACATGAAAATGCAGGATCCCTTGTTCTAAATGCAGGAGTGAAAATTCCATTAAGGGTACTAAAATAAACAATTTCCCTTGAGCTGTGATTTTTATCTCAACATGTCATGTTATTTTTCCTGAGTATTTAATTTTGTTTTAAGGAAAGAAAAAATACAAATAAAATTATTAATATAAATTTTAAAAAATCTTTTATCTTTTCATGGCACAATGGCAGTTTTAAATGCAATTATAAGAATATTTTACTTGTTTACCAGAATCACAAAATAATACAATTCGAATTTTGTACCTAAACTCTCCTTTTCATCAACTGTGGAAATGCAACAAAAAATTAGCTCAATTGTTTTTATTTCACTTCTTGACATGCATACTTCCTATCAATGCTCTCTACCTTCAGCTGACTGATATGTAAGGAAGGACTGAAAGAAAACAGAAATCTGACTTGCTAATTTCTTTTTCCTTCTATGTCATCATTTTCAGCATAACAAGTTGGCTAAAACAGAAATAACATGAATAAGGAAGATATAATAAGGTTCTTTGGTCATTCGTATTTTTTGGAACACCATTACCACATTCTTTCCACATTCAAAGCTACTTCTTTTTTTTTTTTATCAAAGTATATCATTCACACATGAACACATATAAACAATAAGTATATAGTAAAGATTGTGAAATTATAAAATAAACATACATAACATCACACAGGGGTCTCATACATCACCCCTCCACCAACTCTTTGCATTGGTGTGAAATATTTATTACAAACTATGCAAGAGCATTGTCAAAATATTACTACCAACTATATTCCTTATCTTACATTTGGTGTATTTTTCCCCAAACCCATACTGCTTTTTTAATGTATTTTTGTTACAGATATTGTGAACTTGCCAAACAATCATACAGATGTGTAGATTTCCCATACAACTCCACACCCTGGTGGAACATTTGTTACAGATTATGAGGTAATATCATCAGACTGTTACCACCAATCATGGTCCAGAGCATACATTTGGCACACTTTTTCCATACACTGGTTTATAAATGGGATTGTGACTGAAAAAGGTAGTCTGGGGTAGTAAACGTCAATAGAAAGAAAGCTAAAGAATAATCTAGGGACTGAATAACACATGAACCCAGAGGCAGTTGAGAATTGTGACTGAGGGTACAAATGCAAGAGAGTCCTTCTGTTAGCCAAAGCAAGTTCTTTTTCCAGCAGACCTCCTTCCTCCCTCGCTTCTCCCCACTTACTTCACTTACTCAATCTTAAACATAATATATCTACTTTATATTCTTGTTGAGTCTTGCTGAATTCTCATGCATCATGGGTCTGAATGAAAAGTTCTGTATTCAGGGGAGATTTTGAATGCAATATGAGAATGGAGTGGGAAGGAACAGCACACGTGCGTATTGCACCCATCTACTCAAGCACATGCCCCATTGCCTAACAAGACTTCACTTGCAAGACAAAAGTTTATTGATAGCATTTAAAGTGTCAAGAGAGTGACAAAACATAAAATCTGGTGGGAGACTTCCTGAGTGTGGGGTCCTCTGATTCTGCACAGACTGCAGACCCAAGGACCTGACCCTACTGTCAACTTTGCCAAGCCCACAGGCATGATTTCAGACCCAATTATTGACAATTGTTTTTAAAACTAGAGTTGTGAGCTATAATCCCAGTCACAGTGCCACAATTATTTTGTAATAGAATTTATTTAATAAGCAATAATAAAAAGCTGTATATATTCCCCAACTCCTGAGGCTTCCTGCATGCCTGCACACACATCCCAGGTGAGTAAGACTTGCCTTGGAGACTGATTCATTTTGACGATTTTTTTGGTAAGGTGGACCCAGAGAAGAAGGTGAAAGGAAGAGACAGTGAGAACTTCTGGGAAGATGGTGGACTAGAAAGACATGGGACTCTCTTCTCCTCCAGAAAATTAACTAGAGGATACACGGAAACAGCCTAGAAAAATATCTAGGACACCAGGCAAAGGCTGGACACTGCCTAGAGGAGAGAGGGACAAAGGAGGGAAATTGCAACAATAGAACTGTGAAACCACCGGCTGCTGCTGCCAGTACCAACCCCCCCACCAAAGACACTTCAGAATTCTCTGGCCTCTGGTCATGCTGCTCTAGACAAAGGTGGGCCCCAGGAAGCTACCACCCTAGGAAGGGGAGAGAGAGGCACACAGCTTAAAGATGATGCACAAATTTGGCCTGCTGTGTCTCATCAGCCCTTCAGGCTGGTTGGGACCACACAGTGGTTTGCCCTGGAAGCCAGAGAAGGTCTGGAGAAATCCCACCCTCGCAATCCCCCTCTCTTCTAGTTGGGACTGATCACTGAGGTTGCCCCAGGAAAGAGCAGAGAGGAACACAGGCTGAAGCTGACTCAGCTTTCGACCCACAAATGTGGTCTGCTGTGTCCCAGGAGCCCTGCCAGGCTACGTGGGGCTGCCTTGGGAGCCAGTAAGGAGCTAAATATATATGACCCTCCCTATTTCCTTCTCTACTAACCAGGACTGACTGTTGAGGACTCAGAGGGGAGTGGAAATATTTCCTAGCCAGGAAAAGGAAGGGGGCTGCCAGAGAATGCTGGAGAATTGTCTCAGAGAAAGTTTGAATTACAAGGCTCCTAGCTCTCAGACAGGAAGCTCTATCACATTGATCTGGTCTGTCTCGCAACAAATACACTCCAACCAGAAATTGAACTGAGAGCTGCCAAAGATTGCCATCTGCTGGCAGACCAAGGAAGTGCATGTGAAAAGTTTAAATAAATGAGATGCTTTTTCCAGCCTCTATAGCCTCTCTCCCCAGGCCCTAGGAAGTGTGTCTACAACCAATTACTGGATTCAATGCCCTGTTCTAAGCAACCAGCAGGACTAATCTTAACAATCTAGGCCAGGTCAAGAATCAAAAAGCAGTGGTAACAAACAACCTCCTGTCACTAAATCCCTACAAAAGAGAGAGAAATTGAACATATATAGCAAGTAGGCAGTCAGCCACTGAGGTACACCCACACCCTTATTACAACACTTGAAGTAAAAAGCTTCAAAGTCACATTGCAAAAACACATGGATATAGGTAAGGGAATAATTATCATTTTAGTAAATGAACTACTATAGTAAATGAGTGCAAATGCCAACTGCTGCTCTGAGGACTTCTGCCAACTCTGAGGATGTCTGCCAACCCAGGAGACTGGAGACATACCCTAAGGCATATGTCTATCAGCATGAGATATGTCTCTCATGTTCATGTGTTTATTGGCATGGCTTTATAAAGTGCTTGTACCATAATGGGCAAAATGCTATATGTGGAGATAATGAAAAATAAAGTTGTCATGCAAAAGGGGGCAGGAGTGAAGCTAGCCATTCTTAACTTACATAGTAGGTAGAAAGAAAATAGTTGTTGAGATAGATCTCATACCCATTTTTTGGAAGAATCAATAATATTTTGCACTTCATTGCACTACTTTCCCCCCAGCATGGGATATGATTCCAAGGGATGAGCCTCTCTGACATTGAGAGATTATTACCAAGCCCTAACTAGTAATGCATCTGAAAAAAGGCCTTGACCCAAAGGAGAAAATATTAAATACAAATGAGTTTTTATGGCTAAGAGATTTCAAAGTGAGTCAGGAGGTCATTCCAGAGGTTATGCTTATGAATGCCTCAGCAGGATCTCATTGATTGCCACAGCAAACAGTGCCTCAAAACAGTGGAGCTCCTGAGGGCTCTAGAGACATCCAGACACTATAAAACAGGGCAGACAAGCTCAAGAATTTCTCACCCTGTCAGTGGGCCTTATTTTAGAATTTATGCTCCCCACTGTAAGAGAATTAGACTCATTTATAGTTTCCCTACACATGGCTCGTCTGCCCCTTTTATTTGAACTTATATTTAGCACTATACTTGTTAAATGTATGTCCCAGAGACTTAAATCTTTGGTCTGTTCATATGTTGAGCCCTGAATCTCATCAGAGTTGCAGCACCCACTCACCAGTTCATTGGACTCATCTAGGACAACCCACAAAAGGATGATAATGGACAATGCCAAACCCAGGAAGCAGAGTGTGTTTGCAATAGCAAGCAGTACAGTTCCATCCATCTGCCCCATGGGATCTAAGCCCTTTCTTAAGTGGAGACAGGTTAGGTATCACCATTCCAAAATCTCAAGATTGAAGAATAAACAAACATAAGCATGGAAATCAACTATGGCCTAAGTAGACTTACGATTATTCTAGCAATGGAAGAACTTGTACCATTGATATAAAAGCAGTGACTACCAGAGCTTCTTAGGGTAGGGAGAGGGAAGAATAGATGCAAAATGGGGCATTTTTGGGACATTGGAATTTTCCTGTATGACATTTCAATGACAGATACAGGCCATTATACATTTTTTCAAAACCTATATAATTGTGTGGGGCAAAATGTAAAAGCTATAATGTAAACTATAATCCTTGGCTAGTACAATGCTTCAATATGTGTTCATCAATTATAACAAATGTACCACACTAATGAAAATGTTGTTAATGGAGAAAAGTGTGGGAGGGTTAGGGGGTGGGGCATAAGAGAACCCACATACATATATACATACATATATATGTATATATTTGGATGGGCAAAGGAGTGAAAAGTTTACTAGGAAACAAAGAAAAGAGAAAAGTACCGTCTGAGGCATGGACTATAGGCCTGCTGCTGCAGAGTAAGACATGGCCCCCTATAAATAATTTTAAAAGTCTTCAAGAGAGGATATCATTGAAAGTATTCTGGTTTGATAATATAACACAAAAGAAATTCTCTCTGAAAGAACTTAACTTTAACCCACACCAAAGGTAAAGGTCTAAGGAAATTGGAGAAATTCAAAGTAAAATATCTCAAAACATTCAGTAAAACAAGTTACAAAAAGTGAAAGCCACCATAAATAATATAAACTATTATCAGAGTCACAAAGAATTCAGATATTGGTATAATCAGACACCTAATATGAACATTTCTTTCATCATTTGTTAAAAGTGTTTCACAACAATGCAAGGTATCGGTAGTAGGATGAGGTACGATATCCCTGTGTGATGCTTCATATGTTTTTTGTAAGTTCACAACTATCACTATATACTTATAATGTATGTATTTTTATTTATGAGTGATATATACTTCAATAAATTTTTTTAAAACTACAAAAAAATTAAAGAAATGGTAGAAACTTCAAAATTTGTACAAGGAATATAGGATTACAAAGAAAACAAAACTATTTTTTAAAAGAACCCAAATACAATGTCTAGAAAAGAGAAATATATTACTATAATTTAAAATTTGAGGGATAGATTAGACAGCTCATGAAGAACAATTGAAGATCGTTTCAGCAAATATACAAATATTTGAAGAAATTATCCCGAATATCTAGGATGTAACAAAGAGAACATGATATAACTATATGAGCAGAGGGGGTGAAGCTCAGTGTTTGAGCACCTACTTCTCACGTGTGAGGGTCCAGTTTTAATCCCCAGATCCTCCTAAAAAATAAATATATGAATAGGAGATAATTTTGAAAAATCATGACATTATAAACATCTCTTAGCATAGCAATGGTTTTATTACATCTATGGAAAAGAACAAGAAGAGAGAAAGTTGATAAAAGATTGAAAGATCTAGAATTATTTTTCTAAAATGTGATCATATTTAGGAGGGAATAAGATTTCACCTTCATATTTCAAGTTTAGTGGGTAACTGACATCAGAGAGCCAAGCAGATCCATCTACTCTGATCCCAACTGGCCCTGATGTCAAGAAATCACATCCCAAAAATTCTAAGTGGGAAATTTTTAGAGTGTATCATTTGTATGCCCATATTCAAGTGGAGATTAAAATAAAAAGCACAACTAAAAGAAATTGTGACAGGGCTGACTGATAATATTATTTTGGAATAAGCATTCATAATTAAAAAAAAATATTTAGAACTAAATGAAAATGAAAAACAAAACAAAACAAAACACCACTCTTCAAAACTTGTGAAAAGTACCTAAATCAGTACTTAGAGGATGAAAAACATAGGACCTTAAAAGCCTAGGAGGCATGTATATAAAATTTCCTGGGCCCCCAAACTCATCTGGCAAATTTAACAATTTCCCTTCTATTGGATTATGTTTAGAAATCACTTGGCCTAATTTAGCTTAGTATTTAAAATCACAGAGACAGCTAAAAGAAAAGATGACCATGCAAATTGGTCTGATCAGATGACAGAGGCCTTTGAGATACCTCTTATAAGAATGGATTGATCACAAGTCAACTGAGTCTCCTCCTTTAGAGACAATATATTTTCCTGCTGTCACTGAAAATTCCAGCTAAGGAAAAAAGGTCAATTGGGTTTCCTGTGCAAAGAGAGTACCAGAATACAAATGTCTTCCTAACTCATGGAAAGAATAGATAAAATGTTGCCTTTTGCTCTTGGAGGGGTCAAGAACTGGAGAACATGCTCTGTGATTTCCGTGAGGCTCACCCCCACTGGAGACTTCCAGATTCTGTAGGTCTCTCCTTATCTGACCTTCTGATCCTGGCTCAATGAGGCCACTCTTCACCTTGTGCTAGCTAGAGCTAAATTCCAGACCCAAATACTTAGGACTTTTGGTATTTTTTCTATACACTGAGAGTTTTGTCATTAGCTACTCTTAATATCTACAAAATAATGTCTCTGTGCTTCCAAAGTATTGTTGAGGTTTGGCTTTGTTGGCTTTTTGAATGTTTGTTAAAACATCTGCATTAATCTAGAATTTAAATTTAGCATTTATCTTTTATTGCAAAGCTAAAACAAAACTTGTCCTTTGTCAACAGAGGATCGATATTTGTGGTTGAGATGAGCAGGTCCTTACTGGCACAAATATGCTTCTACCTGCCTTGTAGAAAGGTTGTGTGAGCCAGGTCTGCAGTGAGAATAAACGTGGGAAAATGAAGGAATGGTCTGCACATATTTTACCAGCCAAATGAAGTGTTTATAAATACTTCAATGGAATTGAATAGACAACTCATTTTTCACATTGCTGATATAGATGTCTAAGAAATTGCTTATTTCAACAGGACTTTATAAGCACAGAGATGAGAAATGCATCATGAAATATTTTTCATTTGATTCCTCTTCTTCACTGCATAATTGAAATTAGCATGGGCTAAGTAACTGCTTGGACTATACTTTAACCACTGGATGAAACTGAGAGGTAACCTAGATCTGAGACCAGAGAAGGACTTGGAATATGGGATGATTCTTAATTCCTACATAGCAATGATGGGGAAAACCAAACAGGAATAAGATTTATTCATGGGCTATACCAGCACAAATAGAATTTGTTACTCTGAGTCTATGGGAGAAACAAATACCAGAATCTTGTTTGGGGTAAAAGCCAGAGGATAAATAGCAGGTTCATAATTAAATGGGCAAGTCAGAATGATTTCTTTCTCATTGGAGAAGTTGTGGGTTTACAGAACAATCATGCATTAAATGCAGGATTCCTCACACCACCCAATTATTAACACCTTGCATTGGTGTGATACATTAGTTACAATTGATGAAAGCACATTTTTGTAACTATAGTGTTAACTATGATCCATACTATAACTTAGGGTTCACTGCTTTTGTTGTGCTGTTCCATGGATTTTCTTTAAAATGTATACTCTAATAACATATATTCAAAAAATTCATAAAAAACATAAAATTTCCCCCTTTTTACCACATTCAAATATATATTTGCCAGGATTATTTTGAGTTACTATCTTAATAAAAGTGTTGCCAAAGCTGCAGAGGTTTAGTTTATGGGATGGATTTGAAGGTTGATGTACAGTGAAAGGTTATATAGGAAACTAGTCCTCATACAGGAAGAATATTATCTGTAATTTATGACACATAAAAGTGCATGCATAGAACAGTTCATTTGAGGTTCAACCCAGGTTGATTACCAAGATATTTTAAGCATAGCACTCTGAACTATGTAAACATTTATTGTTTATTGAATGAATAAATGAAGTAATAGCTGAATGGAATGAAGTAATAGGTGGATGTGTGAATGCATAAATGACTGAAATGGCAGATGAATGAAAGAATGAGTAAAGTAAAGGTTAGCTGACAAAATAAATGAGTGAACAAATAGATTGATAATCAAATGGATAGATGCATAGGTACCATCGTTTTAAGGATCTCTAAATGTGGATAGAAATGAGCCCATAGATGTGAATTTCTCCCTAAGGGAAAGGATCTTTAGGTGCAGGCTACTATATTAAACAATAAGTCATTTTCCAGCCCTACTCAGCTGAAACATAGATTGTCATAGTATTACAAAATAAACCCTGAAAGTCACATTTCCTTTCCTTCATCTGCCACTTCCCAGATTCTCTCAATTTTTCTTTGTATGGGATGAATGGTGATTGGGTAAGGGAAAGATGAAGAACTGCGCTCTTCCTGGCAGTGCAAGCCTCTGACCGCTCTGCTGCCATCTGCTCTCCTCTGCTGTGTGGACAGCTGATGGGCAATCAGCTGTGCACAGGACTTGGAAAGGCAACCTTGGGCTTGGCCTTTCTGGATGCTCACATCAACACCCCCTAGTTTAGAACTGGGAATTCTGCTAGACTCAAATTCTCCACAAACACAGTTGTGCAGTGCCTTGTTTATTGCTTCTATCCTGTTATAATAGCTCCACCCACTGTGCTCTGGTCTGCTCACCCCTCCTGCAGGCCTTTGTACCTGACCCCAGTCTTCTCCTCTTAGGGCCACTTTGTTTTTATCATCCTGAGCATCAGATCCAGCTCAGACTGAAGTAAGTCCTTCTCCACCTGTTCCTCTCATTCACTACAACAATCTCATTTTATGGCTAGGTTTTCTTCTCTATCAAATGCTAGTCTCAGGTTCCCCACTGGAGCTCACTCTCCCTTGTAATACCTTATGGTTATGCCCCTAGGGAATCCCGTTGTCTACAGGCTAAAGAACAAGGAAGTAAATGCAGCTCTAAAAACTGCACAACAGAAAAGAATCCAACATAATAGGTAGTAGATTTATTTATTTTAGGCAGCCTTGTGCCTAATCAATCCTGGGACCTTCTGGAGTGAGAGAGAGGTGCTGAATCTCTTATGCCACAAAAGGGGACATGGCAAACACAAATGAGTTTATATGGCTAAGAGTCTTCAAAAAAGAGTTGGGAGGTCATCTAAGGGGTTGCTCTTATGCACGCCTCAGCAGGACCCCAGAGACAGCCAAAGTAGATACAACCACTGGTACAGGTTCTCCTGAGGGCTGCAGAGACCCACAGGTTCTATGGTCATGACAGATGGCTCTGGAGTTCAGTGCTGTGTCAGTGGGCCCTACTTTGGAATTTGTGCTCCTGAGTGTGAGGGAGTTGGACTCAGATGTGACCTTTCTACACATGCCTCTTTTATCACTTTTACTGAACCTGTGGTTGGCGCTAGGGTTAGTGTATACTCAGGAGACTTGAATCTCTGGACTGCGCATGTGCCAGTTGTGCCCTGAGCCTCAGAAGAGTTGCAACTCCTTCTCTCTGGCTTGTTGGACTTACCCAGGGCAGCTAACAGGGAGGTGAAGATGGTCAACCACCATATCAGGGAACTGAGAGTACCTACAACTACAAGCAGGAGAATTGCATCCATGATCCATATGGAATCTATGCCCCTCTCGATACAGAGGTGGAGTGGACATCACCATCCCAGGGCCCACAGGATGGAGGAATAAAATATGGATTAGAGTGGACTTACTGATATTCTACTATAGAACTATTGTGACTAGTAATGGAAGCAACTGTAGCATTGATGTGGGGAAAGTGGCCACGTTATTTGCTGAAGGCAGGGAGAAGGAAGAAGAGATATGATATGGGGGCATTTTCGGAACTTGGAGTTGTCCTAAATGATAAAGCAAGGACAGACGCTGTACATTATATACTCTGCCATAACCCATTGAATGTACTGCGGAAATGTGTAACCTATAATGTAAACTATTATCCATGTGGTACAGCAGTGCTCCAAAATGTATTCACCAAATGCAATGAATGTGCCACAATGATGAAAGAGGTTGTTGATATGGGAGGAGTGGGGTGTGGATGGATTGCGGGATATATGGGACCCTCTTATATTTTTTAATGTGACATTTTTTGTGATCTACGTATCTTCAAAAAAGTACAATTAAAAAATGATGGGGTGTGGGATGGGGAGTGAGGTATATGCTAACCTCGTGTTTTTTAGTGTAACTTTTTGTGTGATCTATTAACTTTAAAAAAAGATAATTAAAAAATAAAATAAAATAAAATAGGTAGTAGAAAACACACACTAGGTGACTGCAAAACATGGCAGAACTGAAGCAAGATAGCTGAATATTAAATATTAAGGAAACAAATTGTGCATCATGTCCATTATGATGAGATACCTTGTAGCATTTCCTTTTTGGAAATACACAAGAAAATAGCATCAAAGAGTTTGCTTGCTTTGGTTCATAACTTATCCTGGGGATAGAAAAATGCATCAGCTCTTTGAATCCACACAATTTAATTATTATATACATAGAGATGTATTATTTCTTTTGTTTTGTGAAAAATTCACAAATGAGTTGCTTTGGAAAAATTGAATATGTCCTAGAATCTTACCAGGATTATCGTACGTGTGAAATGTGTAGTTAAGCTTTGCTATAAAGAAAAGAGCCATGGATTCTGAAAGAAGTATGTGATGTTGAGACTCCTGGGGTGAAGGTGAAGTGGCCTGATGATGAGCTCTGACAAAAGAGAGCCTGGAGGCAGATGCCACTGAAGGTATGTCAGAGAGAACCTCATCTTTCTGGTACACAGTCTAGGTTCAAGGACATTTCCCACAAGATTGAAGAAGTTTTATCTAGTATATGGCAAGGAGAGAGAATTCTACATTTGTAGAGGAGCACAGTAGTCCTGCTAATATCTGTGAGTAGATTTTTGTGGTGGTTCAGATTTAGTTTCTTTGATTATCTCTTGGCAACACTGAGAGTTTCATCTCCCTCTTCCTAACATCTTCAGCAGCTTATTGAAAAAACATGGAGTAAAATCACTTATAACAGAAGTGCACAAAACAAAGGATAAATCCAGCAGATCTTAGGTCAGGATAAAATGGTGACGTTTAGAAAAGAAGTGTGTTGAGTAGGGAAGATATCCTGGGGCAGGAATTTCCTGAGGAAAAAAGAAAGATTGCAGAGAGGAAGAATCATCAGAAAAATTACAGAGAAACCCTGCTAAAGCTTTCTAGCCCTCTACATAAACCACCTGCTGAAGCATTCTATAAATCTTAGAAATCCAAATGTAAAGACACACAAGACACTTTACTACAGCTATCTTAAGCAAAATAGATTTTAATACGAAGTTGGCAGAACTGGAGGGGCAATATGGAGGTGAGGATTTTACACAGAGATGAAGAGACCCCAGCCCTAGGCTGAAGCTGAATAGATTTGAGCTGTCCTTACTGTCTTACTGTTACAGACCAGCGATATTGACCAGACTCAGACTTTGAATAAAATTCCAATTGAGAGCTTTATTAGCTGCGCGGCGACTGTTCACCCTATGCAGAGAGGAGAGCAGCCCCGAGTCTCAGGGAAGGGGTGGTTTCATAGCTTTAGGAAGGGGGGCGTTTACCAATAAGTGAGCAAACAAGCAGGCACAGAAGTGGAACACTGCGGTTAGCTGAAGATAACATATATACTTTTTTTTTCTTTTTGAAAGGCTTCTTCTTGTAAGTAGTCCTATATTATTTATTGGCACTCTCCTTACAGGCTGCCCTGTTATTTATTGGCACTCTCTTTACAGACTGTCCTAAGTTATTTATTGGCACTCTCTTTACAGACCGTCTTAAGTCATTTATCTATTTGAAGGCACTTGCAATTCCCACCTCCCAATGTAGTTCTATTCCTATTTTCCCAATGTGACCTTACCCTTACATTACTACTATGCAGATCTGAGATGTGAACTGAATCTGGGAAGATGTGAACTGAATCTTAGAGAAGTTGTCTGGAATGCTGTGTAAATACCCAATATTAATACTGAAAAAACAATCAGAAAGAAGGCTGGGAAAGTGGATGGAACTGCAGAATTAATTTGTTATTGTGGGAAGCGGACTTGGCCCAGTGGTTAGGGAGTCCGCCTACCACATGGGAGGTCCGTGGTTCAAACCCTGGGCCTCCTTGACCCGTGTGGAGCTGGCCCATGCGCAGTGCTGATATGCGCAAGGAGTGCCCTGCCATGGAGGGGTTCCCCAGTGTAGAAGATCCCCATGAGCAAGGAGTGCGCCCTGTAAGGAGAGCCGCCCAGCGCCAAAGAAAGTGCAGCCTGCCCAAGAACGGCGCTGCCCACACGGAGAGCTGACACAAGAAGATGCAACAAAAAGAAACACAGATTCTCAGTGCTGCTGATAAGGATAGAAGAGGTCACAGAAGAACACACAGCTAATGAACACAGAAAGCAGACAACTGAGGGGGATGGGAAGGGGAGAAAAATAAATAAATCTTTTAAAAAATTTTGTTATTGTGAGTTATTTGAGATGCCCTCACTTCAGACTCTGATATCTGGACAAATGTCAAGAATACAGGGCAGAATATGAGGTCAAAGGATCGTGTGATGATCTTGTGAAAACACTTGTTTTGTGACCTAACATATGGTCTCTACTGAAGAATGATCCTTGTGCAGGCAAGGAGAGCCTATATTCGGCTGATGGTGGGTGAAGTGTTCTTTATATGTCTGTTAGACCTAGTTCCTTTATAGTACTGTTCCAGTTCTCCATTTCCTTTTTGATCTTCTGTCTAGATGATCTCTTTATTGATAAAAGTAGTGTATTGAAAGTTCCAAAAATTATCTTAGAGGTGTCTATTTCTTCCTTCAGTATACTTGATGTTTGTTTCATGTTTTAGAGCACAGGATTAGGTGCATAAATGGCCATGATAGTTGTATCGCTCCTTTTATTAGTGTATAGTGTCTTTCTTTGTCTCTTTGTTTTTGACTTAAAGTCTATTTTATTGGATATTAGTGTAGCTACCCCAGTACTCTTTTGGTTGCTATTTGCATGGAATACATTTTCCATCCTTTCACTTTCAGCCCTTTTGTGTTTTTGGGTCTAAGGTAAGTCTCTTATAATCAACATCTACTTGAATCATGCTTTTTCATCCATTTGCCAATCTGTCTTTTGATTAGAGAGTTTAATCCATTTACATTCAGTGTAATTATTGATAATCCAAATTCACTTCAGTCATTTTGTTGTTTATTTATGAATCTTATAGCTTTTTTGTCCCTCTCTTCCTTTACCACAGACTTCCTTTTAGTATAGTTATCATTTGTGATATGACTGATGGATTCCTTTCTCATTTCCATTTCTGTTTATATTTTAAATACTTTCTTTGTGGATACCTTAGGTTTTATATTAAACATCTTATGTCTATAACTTACTTCAAAATGATATCAATTTAACTTCAACAGCACATAAACCTCTGCTCCTATACCTCTCTGTTTCCCTTGTTATATTGCATTTGTCATATATTATTTCTTCATATTTTGTATATCAAAAACATAGAAATATGATTATGTCTTATTCCACTGTATCCTAAATATATGGGAAGTAAAGAATACAGTGACATACTGAGAATCCCATACTACTGGATTTTGCCTTTATCCTTGTAGTTACCTTCACTGGCAATTTATATTTGTTCCTACTGCTCCTTCATACTGTTCCAGTTTATGATTTGTTGTACTTTCCTCTCAATCTGAAGAACTCCCTTTAGCATTTCTTTACAACAGGAATGTTTTCGTTGAGCTCTGGAAGTTTTTGTTTATCTGTAAATGTCTTCAGTTCTCATCATTTTTGAAGAACAGCTTCGCTAGGTAAAGAATTCTTGACTTGCAGTTTTTCTCTTTCACTACCTTAAATATATTTTACTGTTGTGTTCATGCCTCCATTGTTTCTGGTGAGAATTCTGCACTTAATCTTTTTGAGGAAATCTTGTGCTTAATTGCTGCTTTCAGAATTTTCTTTTTATCTTTGGCAGTCAACATTTGATTAGTATAAGCCTTGGAGCAGGTCTATTAGGCTTTATCCTGTTTGGAGCTTGTTGCACAGTTTCTATGTGTATATTCATGTCTTTTGGCAGATTTGGAGACTTTTCCACCATTAGTTATTCAAATATCTTTCTCCCAATTTGGCTTTCTCCTATCTGGGACTCTCATAATGCGTATGATGTTGTGCTTCCTGTTGTCCCATAGGCCCCTTAAGGTTTGGTCACTTTTTAAAATTCTTTTCTCCATCTGCTCTTCAGACTGTATTATTTTGATCACCTTATCTTCTAGTTTCCTGTTTTTAATTCTGTCTGCTCATATGTCCTGTTGAATGTGTGAGCTTACAAAACAATCGTGCAGAATGTGCAGAATTCACACATGTCACCCCTCCACCAACACCTTGCAGTCTTGACGGTCATTTGTTACAAATTATGAAAGAACATGATAAAATTATTAACTATGGCCTATAGCTTACATTTGGTATATCTTTTCTGTACAACCCCCTATTATTAACACCATGTATTAATATTGTGCATTTGTCATAGTTCATGAGAGGACCTTCTCGTATTAGTAGTGTTAACCACAGTACACAGTACAGGCCATCATCCACTACATGTGGTCAGCATGATCATAGAAACAGAGATTGAAGTAATATGCTTCGAAGATGGAGGTAGAGGCCACAAGCTTAGAACTCAGATGGCCTCCAGAAGTGGGGAAAGTGACGCGGATGGATTCTGTCATAAGAGGTATCGGTGTGTATTTCTCCTGACTTATGAAGTCATTACCTGGTTTTGGTATTAGTGTAATGCTGGCCTGATAGAATGTGTTAAGAAATGGTCCATCCATTTCCATAGTCTGGAAGAGATTGTAGATGACTAGTATCATTTCTTCCTGAAATGTTTGGAGGAATCCACCAGTGAAACCATCAACCATCTGAGTCTATTTTGAAAGGCTATTAATTATTGATTTGATTTCCATAATACACATAAACCTATTCAGATTATCCATTTCTCTTTGTGAGAGTTTTGATATTATTGGATTGTATCTTTAGAGTATTGGTCCATTTTATATAAGTTACCAAATTTGTGGTAATAGAATTTTCATCATATTCATTTATTATCCTTCTAATATTATTGGGATAAGTAGTAAAGCCTCTGTATTATTTTAGATACTAGTAAGTTGTGCCTTCTTTCTTTTTATTTAATTTTTGTTAGCCTGGTGAGCTGTTTATCAATTTTCATGATCATTCCAAATACCAGCTTTTGGTTTAATGTATTTTATTTACTTATTTACTGTTTTCAATTTTATTGATTTCTACTTTAGTTTTAAATTTTTTAGTATTTCTATTCTTCTGCTTGAGATGCATTTAATTCAACACCTGGGACTTTGTGGTACTTTTCAAGAATGAGCTGATCCACATCAAACACAATATTGATTGTCCTGAATGACAAAGTAGGAGATGGGAAAGATATTCTTAATTGTAGTAAAATACACTTAATATAAAATTTGCCATTTTAGCCATTTAAAAATGCACAATTCATTGGCATTAAGCAGTTCACAATATTGTACAACTATCACCACTTTCTACTCCAGAACTTTTTATTGCCCCTAATGGAAAACCCATACCCAATAAGCAGCCACGCCCTATTTCTCCCTACCCTCAGTCCTTGGCAAATACTACTCTGCTTTCTGTCTCTGTGGATTTGGCATTCTCCATATTTCATGTAATTGGAATAAAACAATATATGGCTTTTGCTACTGGCTTCTTTAGTTAGCATTTTATTTTCAAGGTTTATCCATGTATGATTTATAAGTACTTGATTCTTTTGTATGACTGATTGATATTCCATAGTGTGGGTATACCACATTTGTTTATCCATTCATCCATGTACAAGTTTATTGGAACATCTGTTTTCAACTTTTGGGACAAACACAAACCATAGAATTGTGAGCCATGTGGTAATAATATGTTTAACTTCCTAAGAAATGGATAAATGATTTTCTATAGTAGTTACAACATTTCACATCCTCATTTGCAATGTATGGCTGTTATAATTTCTCTATATACTCACTAACACTAGATTTTTCCTTTTTATAAACTCATTAACATCCTAGTAGTTGGATGTGGTTGTCATAGTTTTATTTTCATTTCCCTAATGACTAATATATTGAATATCTTTTCATGTGCTTGTTCGGCATTTGTAAGGGAAGATTTTTAAAAACTGAACATTTCACTTTAGAATAGTTTCAGACTGACACATGCAATATCATATATCCATATAGTTTCTACTATTATTAACATTTTATATCAGCTTGCTACATTTGTAACATTTAATGAACTGATATTGATAAATTATTATTAACTAAAGCCCATACTATATTCAGATTTCCTTTGCATTTACCTTAGAGAAGGCAAGGGAAGGTACCTGTGTACTCCAGGACCCCATCCAGGATACTATATTACATTCAGTCATTGAGTCTCCTTTGGCTCCTCTTGGCTGTGACAGTTTCTTAGACGTTATTTGTTTTTGATGACCTTGACAGCTTTGAGGAGAATTCTTCAGTTATTTTGTACAATGCCTGTCAATTTGTCTTCATCTACTGTTGTTCTTAGTTTAGACTAGAGCTTGGCATTGGGGGTGGGAGAGGACCAGAGAGGCAAAATGCTATTCCCATCACATCCTATTAAGGGTAGGCATTTGCAGCATGACAACACTGTTGATGTTAACCTTGATGATCTCACCAAGGAAATGTACATCAGGTTTCTTCACTGTAATGTAACTCTTTTTCTCCCTTTTCCTATTACATTTTGGGGAGGAAATTTCTATGTGCAGCCCATATTTAGAGATTGGGGAGCTATGATCCACCTCAATGAGGGTGGAGTACCTACATCAATTATTTGGAATTCTTCTACACAGAGATTTTTTCTATTTTCCCCAATTTACTTATGTTCAATCATTTATTTTTGTCACTATGAACACATGGGTAATTATTTTATACTTTTGCTTATAGTATAATTCTTTCTTATTTAGTTTGTTGCTCAATTTGTCCCCGAGGTATTGAAGGCTCTTTCATTTGGTTCCTCTGTCATTTTGTGTATTTATTAAGCACATATTTACTTTCTGAGAGTACAGGATGCCTCAGGTTTATCTGATTATATTTCCTGCTCCAACCCTAGAATCAGCCCTTTGTCCAAGGAGTCTTGGTTCCTTTTATTGGAAAATATTATTAGAAACCAGATCTTGGTGCAGGGTGAGGTCATTGCTCCTGGGATGTTATTGCTTCTAGGCCTTCTCAGCAGACAAAACAAGGACATATACTAACTCATGAATACACAGATATCCATAAATATTTCTCTATTTATCCAGGGAAGAGAATATTTTAATTATGATTTCATGGTTTACCAAGGAAAAAATGACAGATAACATATTGGAATTATGTCTTTTTATCCTTTTCAGAATTCTTCATATTTGCAAATACAGAAGTGCATTCTTTTTGAAATTAAGGAAATCATAATGTTAAATACTATTAAACAGTTGAAAAATTTTAAGAAAATTGAATTATATATCAAAATTCTGGAAGCATAAGTGTCATGTTGGTATAAGTTGTATAAATGGCCTAGTATCGTCATTGGTACATACAAACAGCTTAGCATAACAGTCTCCTTATTTCTTTCATGTAATGACTAAGAACAACATAATGATAAAATACATAAATAGGAAAACTTGTTAATGAGAAACCTATTATCTCTTTGCCCCACTGATTCCAAGGAAAAAAGAGCACCCACATGATTTTAATGATCTTAGGTCTCTTTATATTTGTATTTCCCATACTAACCCCAACAAATCTGGGGGTTTCAGGTCTGAGTGAAAAGACTACCTTTATTCAAGGTCAGATGTGATCAAGGTGAAGCGGGGACAATGGAGTCTACTAAGCTAGTGCAGGTGGTGGAAGCACCTGGGCACACGGGGTAGCTTCCTTGAAGCTCAGAACACTTTCTGAAGACAACACAGGAGGTGGAGGCCTGACTCCTAAAGGAAGTTTCCTTGTGATGCCAGCAGAGGGTTTACACAATGCACTTAGATCTGGAGCAGGACTCAGGGGTCACTGAGAGCAAGTCTCTGGTCAGTGGGATGGTCCACAGAAAGCCATTCTTGTATCTTCTTTCAGCAGAGTGTCTGTTCCACGCTAAAGACCCAGACAGCTAGGCAGCAGCAGAACAGCAGCAATGACGAGGGAAAACAGGGACTTTCCAGGCCTTTCCTAGTTTTCTAGAACCACAAAGGCACCGAACTCATGGATGAGCCCATGGATGAGTGTAGGGACCTACAGCTGGACTGAAGGTAAATTTTCTTGACTCAGGGTTAGAGGTTTTGAGAGTTGTTTGATTAGAGAAATAAAAGAACATGACATTTCTTGAATGATGTCATTACCACTATACGATCACAGTAAGAAGCAATTTCACAGTAAATTTCAGTCTACATGGGTGAATGAGAATTACTCAGCTTATCCAGAATCTCCTGGAAAAATATTCACTGCTTTCTTAGTATTTGAAATAAAAATAATAGTCAAGGCACAACAGATATAAGCTCCAAATCAGATTATTAGTTTAAAGTAAGTGGTAAGTTAACTTCCATTCTATAAGGCAATGATGACAAGACACTGTCTACTACATATGTAGATCAATGATAAATGAAATTATGTTTAATTTACAATGTGAGGTGACATTATAGAAAAGCATATGAGAAATGAATATTTCTGATCAAGGAATAAAGATGACATTAGTAATTAAAGCTGCTACAGATGAAGAACCTCCTCATATGTAAGCATTCAAGAGATCTGGCTACAAATGCAGAATTACTGGTATCAAAAAAAAAGGAGTGTGAAGTAGGCTTTAAAATATATTGTAAACATTTCTTATTGGGAAACTGTTTACACAATAAAGGAATCATTCCAAAAAAATAAATCACAAAAATTAAGAAAAAATTTACATATTCATAAAAATGAGCACAAACAATATAGATGTCATTGTTAATGTCTTTATTATATAAAGAATTCTATCAAATTTATAAGAAAATAATTAAATTTCATTAGCTAAAAGATGAAGAATGAGTGAAATTACTTGCATAAAGAAAGCAATTAGGACATCATAAGAAGAACAAATTATGCTTAGTAGAAAACAAAATATTCAGATTCCCAAGTAAATGAAGGAGAATTAAATCTGCAAAGATATATTTTTCATTGTCACAATACTGTAATTGTTAAACACAAGTTTATTAGTCAGTGAAAGGGGTGCTGATACAAAATACCAGAAATTCGTTGGTTTTTATAAAGGGTGTTTATTTGGGGTAGGAGCTTACAGATACCAGGCCATAAGTATAAGTTACTTCCCTCATCATAGTCTATTTTCACATGTTTGAGCAAGATGGCTGCTGATACCTGCCAGTGTTCAGGCTTCCATTGTTCCTCTCTTCCCAGGTCCTGATTTTCTTCTGGGCTCATGTCCTCTATTTTCTCCACAAGGTAAGCTGTAGACTGTGAGGCACTCTAGACTTTGCCTCTCTCCACAAGGTCAGCTGTAGACTGAGGCAAATGGCTCTCTTTCTCTCCATGGGGCTTCTACCAGGTCTAAGGAGCCATCTCTGTTCCTCTGTGTTCTCCTTTCTCAGGTCCTCCCTTCCCCGGGCTTACTTCTCTTTCCTCCGTGTGCTTTCTTCCTAGGGTTCTAGCTTAATAATTCAGCATCAAACTCCAACATCAGAAACCCTTCACTCTGTTCTGTGCCACGCCTTTTATCTGTGAGTCTCCACCCTCTAAGGGTGAGGACTCAATGCCCTAATGTTATGGCCCAATCAAGCCCCAATCGTAACTCAATCAGGCTCAGGTATAGACCAGATTACAAACATAATCTAATATCTATTTTTTAAATTCATAACCATATCAAACTGCCACAACAAATAAAATAAAAATTAATGAGTATGGGGGATACAAAGACAATTCATAGATTGCTATTACAGTGTAATTTGTAAAATAATAAGGTACATGCTACACATCCAGCCAGAAGCCTGGCTGGCTCCTAAGCCTTCGTTTCTTGCTACAGTACTGAGGGGCCTGTGCCCTTGAAGGGGAACCACCTGCACACACCTCAATAAGCATCGTGGGACACACTGTTCCCCCACCTTGGCCTTCCTCTCCTCAGGTGGCTGCTGTCAGTTTTCTAACGACAGGCAGCAGTCCCTCAACTCCTGACTGTCTACCTCAAAATTCAGTTGTTTCTGCCATGGGGAGGTGTCACCCCCACCCTCTTCTAGGAGAGGTTCAACACTCCTCTATGAGCAGCTGCTCCGAGCTATACAGTTTCTTCTTTTTCTAAAAAAAAGATTTATTTATTTATTTCTCTCTCCTTACCCCCACCCCCCACCCCAGTTGTCTGTTTTCTGTGCGTATTTGCTGTGTGTTCTTCTTTGACCTTTCAGGGGTCATTTCTATAGTTCGTTACAGTTTCTTCTTGATGACTTGGAAGCCTGTACTCAGTGTCAGGGACTGGCTGACGCCAGGGATGAAGGGCGAGTTGGTCGAGCTAAACAGCCCCTGGATCTCGGGCCAGAGGTGAGAGTCCAGGTGCAGCACGAGGGTCAGCTGTACGGTGGTCACCAGGCTGGGGTCGAGGGCCAGCTGGCCCACGCTGTGGCAGCTCTTGCCCTGCTCCACGCAGATGTCCAGCAGAGGCCCCCGCAGGTAACACGGTTCACTGTTGTTGGAAAACGTTTTCAAGTTGTCTTAATGGTTTTCAGACTCATTGCCATATTAATTCCTGTCTAGAAGATTTACAAATTACAGAAAAGTCTAAAATATTTAACAGTATTATTTGTAATAATGAAATTTTAATGTTTGTCTTTTATGATCAAGGTGAGTAGTGAAAGAAAAGCTGAAGAACTTCAGAAGGTGCTTACCATCATAGACTAAGTTAAGTTCCTTAAAGTAACAAGACAGAGGAGAGATGGTCCCTTGATGATTGTTGGAAGGAGAACCAAATAGTCAAGAGCAAGAACAGAAGACAGAACAAGAAATCATATTTCGAAATATTAAGGAAAAAAATTGGCCTCTTAAAATTATGTATATGACAAGAGTATAAAGATATAAAGATATATAAAGATATTCACAAATAAACAAAAGCTGAAAAATTTTACAATCTTGTTACATGTTCTAAAAGAATTTCTAAAGACTGTATTGAGGAATAAGGAAAATAATCCCAAAAGAATGTATGAAAAAATGGTTAATACATAAAAAGATTAAATTTACACAATGTGCAATTTGTACTAATACATAATTAGTGCCTATTTATAGTGTCAAAATAAGTCAAATATTTGCAAACAGTATTGTTTGGGATGGGGGAGAAGCCTAAGACATGTATCTTATGAGCACTATTTTAGTTTTTAGGTCAACTGGTGGGATCATAGAGAGATTATAATATTATTAAAAACAAGAAAACAAACATTTCTTTAAAAGGTAAAATAAAATGTAAGGTGTACATGTATAGATCAATGATAAATGAAATTATGATTAATTTAATTCTGTGACATAAGGTCCTAAAGGGGGAAAAAAAATAGTTAAAAGGAGGATGGAAGAAAGAAAGAGATGGAAGAAAGGAGGACAGAACTGCTGACCTTAAATATTTTGAACACTTGCCTGCTGGATAACATAGGTCCATAGAAAAACACTTGACATTAGGGGAGTTATTAAATAAGGAATGGCCTACATAGTTAGTGAAATATAATAAAGATATACTTTAAAATTGTGTTTTGAAATATATATATATTTATTCATAAGTTAAAATGCTGGATAATATTGCAGATAAATATGATTGTAATTATTTTTGTAAGGATGCACATGATAGATACCTCAAATTTTTAAAAAATGGAAAAAAATGTTAGCAGTAATTTTCATTATGAGGTGAACTTTTTAATTCAAAATTTTAAGTTGAAAAACTTTTAGAGATTAGGCATAGGTGAATATTGCTTAGTATGGTACAGAAACCAATATTGCTTTAAAAATTAAAGCAGTTAAAAATAAAGCAAAATGGAACTTAAAACACTAGCAATATTTATTACATATTTTCATTGTTATGGTTGGGAATGAGGAACAAATTTTTACCACATGCTGAATTGCTTCCTGTACCCTCAGTGTAAAAAGGCATGCAAATTTCAAATTAGCAAAAATAAAGCAAGTGCCCTCAACTTTGGTGAGTACCATATTAAGAATTGAATATTTCATAAACAATTATTTAAATAATGCCTTTTTTTTTGAGGAGGTACCAGGGATTGAACCAGAATCTAGCACATGAGAAGCAGGTGCTCAACTACTGGGCTACTCCCACTTTCTTTTTTATTTTTTTCAACAAATCAATTTTATTGATACATATTAATAAACATACAATTTATCCAAAATGTAGATTCAGTGGTATTTGGTATAATCATGTAGTTGTGCGTTCTTCACTTCAATCATTATTAAAGCATTTTAATTATTTCAGTAATAATAATAATAAACCAGACAAACAAAGAAACAAGAAAATTCCTCACCCCTCAATCTGTTTCCTCTGCTGTACGCAGCTGCTCTCTCTGGCTCTTCTTGCACAATTATTTAGTTGTTTATTAAGTAGTTTTTTGAGATATATTCGTATACCATATAATCTATCCATAGTACATAATCAATGGCTTTTTTTTTCACTGTTAAAAAGCCCTTTATGGTAAAATTGTAAAACAATTAGAAAAATAGATTGAAAGGAATTACAATTTTTAAAAGAGAGTGCAAGGCCAGGATAGATTTATTATAATCAATTATAAAAAATAAGTGGCATAGCAACAAATCTTTATAAATATTAATAATAATTCAAATATAATAGAAATTAATTATAACATAATTTTTGCTTTTATACTACATCTCTAACTATTGGATGTAATATTCTCTAAGAATGAAAACATTATTGATTTAATTATTTTATTTCCTTTTAAGCCATAATTCTTTCTAGGTAATCAGGTTCTTATTTGGGAATTCTTCACATCTTATTGGAATGAATTAGAGCAGATAATTTGCCAACTCATAATTTTATGAGGCGAAAAAAACTCAAATCTTGAGAAATGGTATTAGCTGAAAACCCTTGATATTTTCAAAGTAGACGAAATGAAAACTGGACACAAAATAAGGAAAAGTGTGAAAAAGACCTTAAACAGGCCTATTGGACATGAAATTCTGAAATTTGATAGTGAAAATTTTCAGTGAACCTTGATTAAGAGATAAAATTGTTCTAATCCAAATCTCCTTTAGGAAAAGAATTTAGGTGAATTTAGAGCATCTCCCAAATTTGGGAGAGGTCTGCAGAAGACAGTACCTTGTGACAACATATACTCATGAGTGTGAGGACCACAGAAGGGGGCCTCTTTCTCAAGGCTACTTGGAAAGTACTGAGATTTCAATTTGAAGAAAGACCACTGGCTATTGCAGCCAAACATTTTGCCTTAGCACAGGGTTTGAGGAATCCTGTCTACTTCCGTCTCCCCTCTGAATTCATTGAGATTCCATTGCATATACAGAATTGGGGTTTCCAATTCCTGTTTTCACAATGTGTTACTCTTTCTCACTCTTCAACTCACTTGAATTCTTCTTCTTTCTTGATTTTCTTAATTTTCTCTTATTCCTGCCATTCTCCCTTCTGTTCCTTTTTCTCATGTCTGGTCTTATCTTTACCAATCTTTTTTCTTGCTTGAGGAGGGTCATACATCCGTGATTATCTTTTAGGCCAGTTAGTTTTCTGCTGACCATCAACCACAAGCGCTTTCTGTGTGGTTAGCTTTATATTGCTTAGACTAGGTGCCTGCAGAGAACATACCCTTGCCAACTGGCTTCTGTTCATATCCAGTGGCTAAGTAGTAAAACACACACACACACACACAAAGAAAACAAAAACAGGGTGGGGAAAGAAAAGAAGTAACTAATCCGGTTCTGGCATAGCCTAGGCAATATGTCTTCAGCAGCCAAGCACCAGCTGACAGTACCCTCAGCTGGCCCTAGCACCTCCTCCTCAGTCCCAACAGAGGTGACCCCAGGCACAAGCGGGTTGCTGACTTCCCCTTTGCCATCTTCCAGGTGGAGGTGCCAGTAGAGACAGAGTATATGAAATGATTCTGAGTCTTGGCTTTACCCTAACAGGTGACTGCCTCTCTCAGCCATTCTCAGCTCCTTCTACATTTTCCCCAGCCTCTTTGAGTCAAGCTCCAAATGTCTGAGTCTCAAATTATGTCTCCTCATAGTCAGAGGTTATGGCTTTTTTATTTCTAGCAAACCTTGTCCCGTAAATCTCAGATCAGCTTTGGATCCAAATAAGAATCAGGTCATAGGCAATACTCTCAGTGCTAAATCTAATGAGAATTTCACAGATAAAAGGGAGAATAAGTCTGTAATCACATTTTCTGTATTATAATTACTTGATGTATTGTTACGTCCCTGAAGAAATTAAGTATAAACAAAGAGCTTTTGGCATTTACTTGAGCATGTTTCAAAGGAAATAGTTCTTACAAGGTATTTTGTCCTATCTTCCATGAGCAAAGCAAACTTTGCCTAAAGTCTGTTACTCAACTATCTTGATGTAATTCAGCCTTGTGCCCCAATAATCCTCTGCCCATTCTCTGCTATCTGAAATTATGTAAACCTTTTTGCAACATTCTTTTCAGAGCTGCTTTTACCACATTGTTCTTCAAGCTGTAGACAAGGGGATTCACCAGAGGAGTGACCACACTGTACTGTATGGAAAAAACAAATTCCACTGGGGTCCCTGATGTTGGCATGTAATAACGAAGAAAAGCAGAGCCATAGAACAAGATCACTGTAGTGAGGTGGGAGGAGCAGGTGGAGAAGGCCTTGCTCCGCCCTGTTGTGGAGCTGATGCTCAGGATGGTGGAGACGATGCCGGTGTAAGAGAAGAAGATGAGGAGGAGTGTTGCAGAGGCATGAAGGAGGGCAGAGCAGATCAGGACTGCAAAGTTGGTGGAGACATCAGAGCAGGACAGAGGAAAGAGAGAGGGAAGCTCACAGCTGAAGTGAGACATAATACGAACCTCACAGAAGTCCAGATCCCCAGCCAGGAGGGTGTTGATGAGAGCATCCAGAAAAGCCAGGCCCCAGGAGGCCCACACCAGACCCTCGCACAACTGCTCACCCATCACCTGGCCGTAGAGCAGGGGGTGGCAGATGGCTGCATAACAGTCAGGCCATGGCCGCAAGCAGGCAGACTTCTGTCCCAGCAGTGGCAAACACAAAGAAGACCTGAGCCAGGCAGCCCTCTACCGAGATTGATTTGTCCTGAGAAAGGAGGTTCTTCAGCATATTGGGCTCAGTGACTGAGCAGTAACAGAGGTCCAGGAAGGAGAGGTGACTCAGGAAGAAGTACATGGGGGCATGGAGGTGAGGATCAGACTTGATCACCAGCAGCAGCATCAGGTTCCCCATCAGGGTCAGGAGGTAGATGGCCAGGAACAGCACAAAGAGTACAGCCTCAACGTGGGGGTTGTCAGACAGCCTGAGGAAAATGAACTCTGTGACGGTGCTGTGGTTCCCCAAGGCCATTACAGAAGATGATCCTCTGTAATAAATACAGAGTCAGGGGTGAAGTATCCACCTACATTCACGCCACTCTACGTTCACGCCACTCAGTTTCTTTTTCATTGTATGTATACAAAGCTCTCCTTGGCCAGCTCATTTTCTTCATGGTTTTTTTTTTAATTCCTTCCTTCCCTGGAATATTTCCTTAAACGAAGAGCCTGCTGCACACCTCCTGAACCCAGAATCAGCTCATTTCTGA
The DNA here is from genome assembly GCF_030445035.2 of Dasypus novemcinctus. NCBI lineage: Eukaryota > Metazoa > Chordata > Mammalia > Cingulata > Dasypodidae > Dasypus > Dasypus novemcinctus. The sequence goes on from NC_080684.1 coordinate 19,404,477, forward strand.
TTTTTCCCCTTGCACTCTTCTAGTACAAATGGCATACTTTCTCAGGTTAGTTCATAACTAATTAATTCCATCTCCATGAACAGGCCCCACCTTTTATCCTGCAATAGTCAACTTTGCATTTGGCACACTTCCTGGATAAACAGGTCTAAGTGTCTACTTTCCTCAGTCCCAGTTTTTATGCCCCTTGGAAAACTTTCCATGGTGCAATACTACTTAACTACCACATGCTTTATGTGTTATGTTCTTACTGTTTACATGACATATTCGTTGTTTGATACACTGGGCTGTTTTCCATTTCCTTGTCACTCTGCATTTACTTCAGCTGATCCTCTGCTGCAATCTTCTGCTATCCAATCATGACTTAAATGACTTCAAACCTCACATGCGGGGGAATTCCCTTAATAGTTACCCTTTTTCATTCCCAACTTGAAACCTGACCCATCGTTATACACCCAGACTCTATTGCTTCATTAGGCTTCTTTTCCGACATGCACTTTTTTTACAGTAAGTTTGTCCTGCCAACTGAATTCTGAATCATCCCTGAATCCTCCAATTTATACCTGATAATACAGAGTCAGACGTTCTCACCATAACAATTTTGATTCCTACTGAGCCAGCCTGTAACTCTGTGTTCTTCCTGGTTTTCCCCACTTTCCTCCTTAGAATTTAGGCAAGTTTCCATGATACAAACCCTAGCAGATCCAAATTCAAGTTACCTTTCAATTTGGTCTTGTGAGGAATTTTATGCAAAGTGGCCAAAATAAATCCAATTCTGCTTTTAGATGAATGACCAGATGTAACAACCCAATTTTCTTGTCTTGAGATGTTAAACTCTGTTTAAGTAAACAATTTTTCCATATTTTCAATAGTAAAATAACCTACTGAAGTTAATCAGTTCACTTTAACTGAAAATTTCTCAGCCTATGGAATTTGCTCTGATTTTGTCAAGATACCAGCTCCTGTTTTTCAATATATTCTCTAACAATTACTGATCACAGTAATCAGCTGGAGAAAACTCCAGTACATCTATGACCCATTTTTGATCCTGAAAATGACCCATTTTTGATCACAGTAATCAGCGGGAGAAAATTCCAGTGCCTCTAAAGTTTCTCTGAAAGGCTGTGAATTAAGAAATCTGATATTTTAGACACTCTCCCCTGCTAAAAGGCAAAGAAGCCATCAGTAAGGCAAGGGGAGACCCGATTTGTGGGATTCCATGATCTACTCATCCTCATCCTCAACATAGACCCTCAGACTGTGACCAAGTAAAGACAGAGTTTCATTTCAACCTTGCAGTGAAAAGACAAGCCCAATTTCAAATTACTTACCTTACAAGAGGAAACACAGTGGCTTCAATTCACGTTGACTGCCTATTTTGCAATTCAGAAAAGGTGAAGAGAAGGGAAGTTTGCTACATGGAGAAGAGTAGAGGAAAAGAATGCGGAGCCCAGATTGATCTTAATAAGGTGTGCATTTGGCCAAATTGCTTGGGTAGCTGTGTTTGAGAATTTCTCAAACAGGTTACATTTAGTTATCCTGCGTGTCAATGTCAGACATCATTTTGAAGAGAAGAGGAGCAAGAGATTGAAATTTCTGGGTCAGTTTAAGAATAGTCACAAAAGAATTATCTTCCATTCTATGGCTAATGACTGAAATTTACATTACTCTTAACTCACAATTCTTTAAATATGTGCCTAACTTTAAAATTCAGTCAATTGTGAGAAGCGCAGCACATTAATTTCATTATGAAATATTAACTTCTTTACATCTAGTGATCATATACCACTTATAAGGAGATATATTAGTGAGAGCAGTCTAAGGAAAAATGACTCACAATTTATCTGTTTAATGTAGTCACAAAATAATGTTAGTTAACTGTATACATGGCTGGATAGGTACAATGATGAAAATAGAATGAGACAGGTCTAGTGCTGGAAGACATAATCGGACTTGGTAACTCATAAAGGGAAAAAAAGAAACTCAGAAAAGTATTAAGACTTTGGGGGAACCCAAGGCACCTAAGATGGAGTGAGGGGCCACAGAGCTTGAGGTCTGTGGGCTTGGGGAAGTTAAAGTTCACTTACCTCAGGATTTTCCTTAGAAATTTATATGGGTCCTGCTTTCTTCTCTTCTTTTACCACTAATATTTTTGGTGACCAGATTTGATGGGATGGGATGTAATACCAGAAAAGTACAGAATCTCTAGCACATTCATTTAAGATCTAGACTAGGAGGGTAATCCTATGTCACTAAATCTCACCCTCTACTCTGGGTGTTGTTAAAAGAAACAAAATAAAACAAAATAGTTACTATAACTAAGAGATTTAAAATGGAGTTGGCGGTCACTCTGGAATTTACTCTAATGCAGGTCTCAACAAGAACTGCCAAAGACTGCAAAGCCTCAAGCACCAGTGCTCCTCAAAACCCTGAGGACTTCTGGGCCATAAAAGAAATTATGTGATAAGGAACTCAGTAACTATCCAACGTGAAGGACAATTAGAGTACTCCAAATATCTACCAACCACAAACAACTTGTCCAAACTTCTTTTCCTTTAAAATCCCCCTTGCCTGAAAATACCAAGACAGGATATGTTTTGGGCTTCTACCTGTATCTGTTCCCCCAATATTGCAATTCTAAGACCCCAATTAAATGTCTTTGTTGCCTCGTAGATTAGTTTGTTATTTCTTGGTTGACAGTGTACTGTGCTTTCTCCATTCCTTCAGAGACTAGGTACCTTCCACCTCTTAGTCTTAACTGCCCAGATCAAGGCAGATTTCACAGAGCGTATGCGTTCAACAGTACTTAAATAGCCTAGAGAGGATTCGTTTAGTAAATGCTAAGAGCAACTGAAGACAAGAGACTCACAGAAGGGAAAAATTCCATAAAACCATCAGTATCTGGAAATCAGTCTTCAGAACTAAGAAAGGGTAATGAGACAACTCAAGGTAAAATAATTTTCCACAGAATACCAAGAATTAAAGACTAGATGAGGAGAGAAATCAGACCCTAAATATCTCCAGGTAGGAAAGAGAGGAACCTTTGGAGAAACTATAGAGCACTGACATTTTTCTGGCACAAAAGTCACCTTTTGGCTCTGATTTTACTATGGTATAAGAAGTCATCTTGGTCAGGCTGTATTTCTTAGCTTTATTATAGAAAGTACCAATATTAAGTTTCCAATTTGCCAACACAACAAGGGATGACAAATAGAATATCCCAGATGAAGTTTAAAGATACTTTTGATCCAAAATCTGTTTTGGTCCTGTCATTCTTGGGTAGTCTCAAAATACTTTAAGAAAACATTTAAATTCTGAAAAGAGGCAAGTGAGAGATTTCTTTCTTAAAATCGAGACGCAGTCACAAAGGATTCTCTTCATTAATGCTGCCTTTGTGATTCAACATACTGGACAAAGAATATCATGAAGTGATTTTCAGCTATATTCTAGCAGAAGAGAAGCTAGATTACCTGGTGGAGCAGGTGAAGCTGGCAGAGCTGAGCAATACAAGAGACTATTCCCTCAGGTCATAGCCTGATTACAAATTTTAAATTCATTAAGTAGAAGAGTTGATGTATGAGCTGTAGGGGATTTTCACAGACACAGGACTTAGAAATTTAGGTTTGAAATTCAAACTGTTTACCCTGGAGTCTGGTGGGGCTTTGAAATTAGACGCTGGGAAGTACGTGGCTCTTGGACACAGAGTGGTGGGATATCTCATTTGGAAATATTCCAGCAAGGGTAGTGACAACACAGCTTATTTTTCAAAATACGCATGTCCTGTATCTCTAAACAGATCTGGGATGATTTTTTTTATTAAGAGTTTTAAAAGATCAGAAACAGTTATTTGTAATGTATAATTTACATCTGATGTGTCTTGAGCCCTCCTCCTATAAAACTGTGTTGCAAAAACTGCACAATCACAGGTTCCTACTTTAGGTTAAAGAACCTCATAAGAGGCAGCATCAACTCTTAAGAAAGAATTGTTCCAGTATGAAATTTTTGTTTTAAAGTTTATTCTGAAACAGTCACCACTATTAACTTGGTTATGATAGGAAGAATTGTAAAAACCTAACTTAATTGTTTTGGAGGTGCTGGCCAGGGATTGAACTGGTACCTCATATGTAGGAAACAGGCACTCACCCACTTGAGCTACAACTGCTCCCCCATAACATATTTTATAGGATGGCACATTTATTAATGCATACAATAGACCTTGAGTCAGTGCATTCAATTACTTAAAAAGAGTCTGTGGAAAATTCATTCAAAAGTTAAAAATATTAATTTACTCTCTATAGTATTTTGAAGATACAAGTTGAATAAGACACAAATCTTGCCTTTCAGTGAAGGAACTCAAGTACATTTATATAGAGTCATCCTCCAAGAGCATATATATTCAGTGATGTTTTCAATATTCATTACTTAAAAATCATCTCTTTAATTTGGTCAATCTTTCCAAACCTAGAGACAGCTGTTTTTTTTAAAGAACAAATCAATTTTATTCAGTACATATTAATAAAGCATAAATCCATCCAAAGTATAAAGTCAGTGGTATTTGGTGTAATCACATATTTGAGCATTCAGCACTTCAGTAATTCTTAGAGCACTTTCATTATTCCAATTATAATAATAATAAACAAAACCCAACCAATCAGATAAAACTCATCACCTCTGAATCTCTCTATGCTTCTCTTGCCATACATAGCTGTTGTTCTGTTTCCTTCTCTCTAGTTTGTTTGTATTTATATTTTGTAAACTCAGACTTATATAGGAAATATCACACATATTCATATTTTACATGAGGTTTCACTATGTTATACAGTCCCAGGTCAGTTTTTAGCTTCCTTCCAGTTTTAAACTGTCCTTAGAATTTCTCTTTTAGCCACTCATACCCATATAATAGCTATGCTAGTCACAAACCCCATGATGTGCTCTCATCATTTCCAAAGACTTAGAACCTCTTAAACCAATTTGTACAGATTAATCATCAGCTTTCCATTCACTACCCTCCTACTATTTTTCTCCTGACCTACCTTCTAATTATTAACTCCATGAGTTTATACAATATATTTAGTTCATAATAATGCAATCATGCAGTATTTGTCCTTTTGTGTCTCGCTTGCTTCCCTCAATGTAATGTCCTCCATGTTCACTCATGTTGCCATATGCTTCATGAATTCATTTCTTCTTAACGCTACTTAATATTCTATCATGTGTGTACACCCCAATTTTTTAATCTATTCATCAGTTGATGGGCACCTGCACTGTTTTCAACTTTCAGCAATCATGAATAATGCTACTATGAACATTGGTGTGCAGATGTATGTTCACGTCCCTCCTCAGTTACTCTGTGTATATACCTAGTAATGGTATTCCTGGGTCATATCACAAGTCAATTCCTTAGGAATTGCTAAACAGTCCTCCACAGTGGCTGTACCGTTCAACATTCCCACCAACAGTGAATAAGCATTTCTATCTTTCCACATCCTCTGCAAAACTTACAGTTTTCTGACTTTTTAATAGTAGGCCAGTCTAATAGGTATGAAATAATATCTCATTGTAGTTTTGATTTGCATTTGCCTAATCACCAGTGATGTTGATCATTTTTTCATGTGTTTCTTCACCATTTGTATTTCCTCTTTGGACATTGGTCTTTTCAAGTCTTGCCTAATTTTTAAGCAGGTAGTTTGTCTTTTTATTGTTGAGTTTTATGATCTCTTTTTATATCATGGATATTAAAAAGTTATTGGATATATGACTGCAAATATTTTCTCCCATTGAGTCAGCAGCCTCATCACCCTGTTGGCAAAATCCATTGAGGTGAAAAGGGTTTAATTTTGCGGAGGTCCACCATTTGTCTATTTTTTTCTTTTGTTGCTCATGCTTTGGGTGTAAGGTTTATGAAACTACTGCCTACTGCAAGATTTGAAGATATTTTCCTACATTTCCTTATAGGATTTTTATAGTTGTTTCTTTTATATTTAGGTCCTTGATCCATTTTGAGTTAACTTATATAAGGTGTAAGATAGGGGTCTTCTTTCTTTTGTATATAGCTATCCAATTCTCCCAGCACTATTTGTGGAATAGACTGTCCTGGCCCAGTGGGAAGGGCTTGACTGCTTTGTCAAAAATCACTTGACTGTAGATGTAAGGGTCTATTTCTGAATTCTTGATTTGGGCCATTGGTTAATATGTCTGTCTTTATGCCGGTATCATGTTGTTTTTACAACTGTAGCTAAGTAATGCTTTAAAGTCTGGAAGTGAGTGATCTCGAACTTCATTCTTTTTAAAAACCATTTTCACTTTTCAGGGCCTCTTACCCTTCTAAATAAATTTAATAATTGGTTTTTCAATTTCTACAGAAAAGTTCGTTGGGACTTTTATTGATATTGCTTTGAATCTGTAAATCATTTTGGGCAGAATTGATATCTAAACAATATTCAGACTTCTGATCGATGAACATGGAATGTCCTTCCATTTAAGTCTTCTTCAATTTCTCTAGCAATGTTTTGTAGTTTCCTGAAAACAGGTCCTTTATGTCCTTGGTTACATTAAATCCTAAACATTTGATTGCATTAGTTGCTATTAAAAATTGATTTTTTTCCTGATTTCCTCCTCAGATTACACATCAGTAGTGTATAGGAACTCTACTGATTTTTGCACATTAATCTTGTATCCCAATTCGTTGGACTCATCTATTAGTTGTAGTAGCTTTGTTGTCGATTTTTCAGGACATTCTACATATAGGATCATATCCTCAGTGAATAGTGAAAGTTTTATTTCTTCCTTTCCTATTTGGGTGCCTTCTATTTCTTTATCTATCCTAATTGCTCTAGCTAGAAATTCTAGCACAATATTAAATAACAATGGTGACAGTGGGTATCCTTGTTTTGTTCCTGATCTCATTGGGAAAGCTTTAAGTCTTTCACCATTGAATGCAATGCTCACTGTAGGTTTTTCTTATATGGACTTTACCATATTAAAAAAGCTTTCTTCTATGCTTATTTTTGGAGTGTTTTTTTTTTATCAAGGAAGTGTGCTATATTTTGTCAAATGCCTTTTCTGCATTAATCAAGAGGATCATGTGATTTTTCTTCTTCAATTTAGCAATGTGCTTTATTACACTAATTGATTTTTTTGTGTTGAACCACACTTGCACACCTGGGCTAAAAGCCACTTGATCATAGTGTATAATGTATTTTATGTGCTTTTTTATTCTATTTGCAAGTTTTTTGTTTGGGATTTTTACTCAATATTCATTAGAGATATTGGTCCGTGATTTCTTTATTTTTGTAGTATCTTTATCTGTTCTGGGTGTTACAGCTATGTTGGTTTCATAGAATGAGTTTTGTAGCTTTCTTTCCTGTTCAATTTTTTGTTAGCGCTTCAGTAAGATTGGTGTGAGATCGTCTTTAAATGATGGTAAAATTCACCTGTGAGGCCATCTGGTCCTGGTTTTTCACCTTTGGGAAGTTTTTGATGACTGTGTCAATCTCTTCACTTGTGCTAGTTTTGTTGAGGTTTTCTAGTTCTAGGTTCATTGTAGTTGGTTCATGTATTTCTAGGTATTTGTCCATCTTCTCTACATTGTCTAGCTTTTTGGCATATATTTGTTCATAGTATCTTTTTATGATTTCTCTTGTTTCTATAGAGTCAGTGATAAAGTCCTCTCTCTCATATCTGATTTTATTTATTTGGATATCACTTTTTTTCTGTCCATCTAGCTAAGGATTTGTTGTTTTTGTTGATCTTCTCAAAAAACCAACTTTTGGCTTTGTTGATTCTGTTGTTTTTTGTTGTTGTTGCTCTCAATTTCATTAATTTCTGCTCATATCTCTTCTCTTTCTTTCCTTTGGCTTAGTTTGTGATTTTTTTGCTCTCCTTTTTCTTTTTTCTCCAGGTGTGCAGTTAGATCTCCAATTTTAGCTCTTTCTTCTTTTTTAATGTAAGTCTTGAGGGCTATAAATTTCCTTCTCAGCATTGCAGGCGTCCATAGGTCTTTATTTATTTTTAAAATTATTTTTTATTTTAAAGAGACTTTAGATTATATAAATGTTACACAAAAAATATAAGGGATTCCCATCTGCCCACTCCCTCTACCACCCACACTTTCCCAGATCAACAACATCCCATATCAGTGTAGTACATTTGTTACAATTGATGAACACATACTGAAGCATTGCTACTAATTAGGGATTACAGTTTACATTAAAGCCTTCACTCTGTGCAGCACAAATTTGTAGGTTATGACAAAATATACAATGGTCTGTGTCCATGACTGCAATGCCATGCAGGACAATTCCAATGGCCCCAAAATGTCCCCATATTATACCTTTTCTTTCCTCTCACATTCCTAAGAATCTATGGTAGCTACTGCCTTAATATCAATGATAAGAGTTCTTTCATTGCTAGAATAATAAATCTATACTAGAATAATAATAACAAGTCTACTCTAGACCATTGTTGATTTCTCAGTCTTGAAGATTTTGGGATGGTGTTGCCCACTCTTTTTTTAACTGAGAGGGGTTTAGATCCCATGGGGCAGATGGATAGAAGTGCCTTGCTTATAGTGGCCGACGCTCTCTGTTCCTTGGGATGGGTGCTGTTCATCATCTTCTCCTTGTTAGTTGTCCTGTGTGAGTCCAAGGAACTGGAGAGTAAGTGTTGCAACTCTGCTAAAATTCAAGGCTCAACTGGCACATTGCTTGAACCATGCCTCTAAGGCATATGGATATATGCAAGAGTTAATGGGTCCTTGTCTCAGCAGGTGGAGATTCACACAATAACTGAAAGAATATTGAATTCCTATCCTGAGGAATTCTGCTACATTTCCTAATAGGACAACAAGAATCCCCCAAGTGCAAGAGCAGTGCCTAGTGAAGGAAGACAGATCATTACACCAGGTCCTTGATATCGATGATTGTGCTTATGGACATTTTCTTGTCAAATTGAAACTTAGCCTAGTATTATATACTGCCTAAGAGTTACCTCCTGAAAGCCTCTTTTTGCTCAAATGTGGGGTCTCTTTAAGATAAACTCAGCATGTAAACATATTACCTTCCCCCCAGTGTGGGACATGACTCCTGGGATTGAGCCTCCCTGACACTGAAGAATTATTACCAAGTGACAGCTACTAATGCATCTGGAAAAATACTTTTACCAAAAGGGGGTAATGGTAAGTACAAATGAGTTGTTATGGCTAAAAGGTTTGAAAATGTGTCAGGAGGTCATTCTAGAAGTTATGCTTATGGAAGTCTCAGCAGGATCTCCTTGATTGCCTCAGGAAACCATGCCTCAAATAATGGAACTCCTGAGAGCTCTAGAGACATCCAGAAACTATATGGAGAGCAGATAAGTTCAGGAATTTGGCACCTTGTCAGTGGACCTTACTTTGAAATTTATGCTCCCTTGTGTAATAGAGTTTGACTCATTTATAGACCTCTACACCTGGCTCTTCAGGCCCTTTTACTTGAACCTATAATCAGGACTATGATAGATAAATATTTTTCCTAGAGACTAAATCAGTCCCGTAGGTTTTGATATGTCATGCTCTCATTTTCATTCATTTCAAGATATTTGCTGGATTCTCTTGCAGTTTCTTCTTTGACTCTCTGATTATTTAAGAGTGTGTTGTTTAATCTCCATATATTTATGACCTTTCCTTTTTTCTGCCCATTATTTATTTCTAGCTTCATTCCTTTATGATCAGAGAAAGTGTTTTGTATAATTTCAAACATTTTAAATTTATTGAGATTTTTCTTGTAACCCTACATATTTCTATCTTGGAAAAGGATACTAGAGCATTTGAAAAGATAGTGTGTTCTGGGAAGTGGCTATGGCTCAATCGATTGAGCTCCCATTTACCATATTTGAGGCCCTGGGTTCATGTCCCAAGGCCTTCTTGAGAAGGCAAGCTGGCCTGTGCCCGCAGAGAACTGATGGCCTGTGCCCATGGAAAGCTGGCCCATGAAGATGATGTAACAAAGGGAGATGAGCAGACACAGAAGAATGTGCAGCGAATGGACACAGAGAGCAGAGAGCAGAGAGCAAGCAAGCTGCAAAGGGGGGGGTGGTGGTGGGAGGCGGGGAATAAATAAATTACGTAAATCTTAAAAAAGAAAAGATAGTGTGTTCTGCTGTTTCGGTGTGCAATGCTCTGTAGATGTTGTTAGCTCTAGTTCATTTATCACATTATTAAAGTTCTCTCTTTCTTTATTCCCTGTCCAGATGTTTACACAATACTGAGAGTGGCATATTGAATTCTCCAACTAATATTGCAGAGACATGTATTTCTCCCTTCAATCTTGCCAAAGTGTACCTCTTATATCTTGGGCTACTTGGGTTAGGTGCATAAATATTTAATATAGTTATTTCTTCTTGGTGAAAAGCCCTTTTTATTAATATATAGTGACTTTCTACATTCCTTATAGTAGTTTTGCATTTGAAATCTATTTTATCTAATAATAGTATCACTATTTTGACTCTTTTATGGAAACAATTTGTACCTTTTAACCTGGTTCTGTCCTTACAGCTGAAGTGGACCTCTTGTAGACAACATATAAATGGCTAATTTAAAATATATATATATATATATATATTTATTATTTTTTTAAAGATACTTACATTGCATAATTGTCACATAAAAAATATAGAGGTTACCCATATGCTCCACTCCTTACCCTACCCACATTTTTCCACATTAGTAATATCCTTCATTACTGTGGTACATCCATTATTATTGGTGAATACATTTTGCAGCATTGCCTCTGAGTGTGTAGTATACTCACTTACACACAATTTTGTACGTTATGACAAGATAGATAATGATTTGTATCTGTCATTGGAATGTCATTTAAGACAATTCCCAGGTCCTGAAAATGCCCCCATAATACATCTGTTTCCCTCCTCCCCTCAGAACATCCAGTGGCCATTGCCTCCACTCCAGTGATAAAAGTTCTTCCATTGCTAGAATCACAATAAGTTTATAGTAGAATAAATGTAAGTCTACTATAGTCTATTTTTCATTTTCCAACCCTGAGGATTCTTGGATGGGGATGCCTGCTCCACCTCTAATTGCAAAGGGGCTTAGATCCCATGGGGCAGATGGATGGGCCTGTCTTACTTGCAGTTGCAGACTCTCTCTGTTCCTTGAGATGGTCATTGTCCATAATCATCTTCTTTTTAGTTAATTATGAGTGATTTCAAGGAACTGAAGAGAAGATATTGGAACTTTGTTGAGATTCAGGGCCTAGCTGGCAAATGAAGGGCTTATCTTTTTTATCCATTCTATCAGTCTATTTCTTTTGATTGGAGAATTGAAACCATTAACAGTCAATATTATTACTGTAAAGGTATTATTTTCTTCATACATTTTGGCCTTCTGCTCTCTGTTGTCATATCATTCTATTCTCTGTCTTCTTACCCATTAGTTTACCCTTCCTAATAATACTCATTTCTAAACTCATCTCTAAATTTCTCACCTTTTTTTTTCCTTTCAGGATGCAGTACTCCTTTTAGTATCTCTTGTAATTCTGGTCTTTTGGTAATATATGCAAATAGTTTTTGTTTGTCTGTGAAGATTTTGAACTCAACCTCATTTTTGAAGGAAAGTTTTGCCAGATACAGAATTCTTGGCTGGCAGTTTTTCTCTTTCTGTACCTTAAGTACATCATACCACTTTCTTCTCACCTCCATGGTTTCTGATGAGAGGTCAGCACTTAATCTTATTGAGGTTCCCTTTTATGCAATGTTTTGTTTTTCTCTTTCTGCTTTCAGAATCCTCTCTTTACTCTGATATTTGTCATTCTGAATAGTAAGTGCCTCAGCATAGCCCTATTAAGATTTCTTCCATTTGTTAGGATTTCTTTCCTGAAAATTGGTATTTCTCTCTATTATATGGGTTGGTAAGTTTCCAGTCATTATTTCTGCAAATATTCCTTCTGCTCCTTTTCCTACTTCTTTTCTTTCTGGGAAACCAATAATGTTGTGGGGTTCACATTGTCATTCAATTACCTCAAACTCTGTTCTGTTTTTTCCTTTCTCTTCTCTTTCTGTTCTCCTGTCTTTTCCAGTTACATGCATTATTTTCAAAATCACGACTTTTATCTTTGAGCAATTCAAATCTGCTCTTATGTGCCTCTAATGTATTTTTTTAATTTTTTTATTAAATTGTCTTTTTTTAAAGATACATATATCACAAAAATTGTTACATTAAAAAATATAAGAGGTTCCCACATTTCTCACCCCCAACTCCCCCCATTCCTCCCACATCAACACCCTCTTTAATCACTGTGACTGGCCATGAGCCAGCTGGGCCCCAAGCCTTAGCAGAGTTGCAATTCCTATTCTCTGGTTTGTTGGACTTACACATGTCAGCTAACAGGGAGGTGAAATTGGGGAGTTGGGGTGGGAGGGGAGAGAAATAAATAAAAATAAATAAATGAATAAATAATAAAAAAATTTTTAAAGATAAATATACAATTACCAGATGACCCAGAAATTCCTCTACTAGGTATGTATGCAAAGGAATTGAAAACAGATGTTTAAACAAAAACTTGTAAATGAATGTTCATAACATACTATTGTGAATGTTCATAGTATGTTATGAACATTCATTATACAGAAAAGGATGAAACAATCCAAATGCCTTAAAATTCAAAAATGGAGAAATCTGTAAATATCTTGAGACAAATGTAAAGGAGAATAAAACATAGCAAATCCTATGGAATGCAGTGAAGACAATGATGAGAGAGAATTTATTGTCCTAAATCCTTAGATTGAAAAAGAAGAAAGAGCTAAAGTCAAAGACCTAACTGCCTGCCTAAGGAACAAGAATAACAATAGCAAAGTAATCCCAAAGCAAGGAGAAAGAAAGAACAAAAATTTGAGCAGAAATAAATGAAACTGAGAACAAAAAACAAAAGAATCAACAAAACCAAAAGTTTGTTCTACAAGAAGATCACCAAAATGGACAAAGCCTTAGCTAGACTGATAAAGAAAAAAAGAGAATGTGCTAATAAGCTAAATTAGAAATAAGATTACAAATGATCCCACAAACATAAGAAAGATCATAAGAAGTTACTATGGAAACTCTATGCCAACAAATTAGACAACTTATATGAAATGGACAACTTCCGAGAGAACACTGACTTGAGAAAAAATAGAAGACCACAACAAACGAATCACGAGATTGAATCAGTTGTCAAAAACCTCCTAAATAGCATTGCTTTTCCACTGCCATGCCCATCCATTGCACAACTACGTTCTTCCACATTATTGAAGATTTTGTCCATATGGGCATTGGCTCGCAACCCCTTACTCCTTTTCTGTCTCCTGTAAATGAATCTTCCAGATTTTAGCTCTGAGGATCTGTTCAATTTGCTTAATTCGTATGAGTGAAGTCATGTAATGTTTGTCCTTCAGTGCCTGGCTTACTTCAGTCAGCATAAGGTCCTCAAGATTCATCCATGTTGTCTTCTGTGTTAATAATGCATTACCTCTTATAGTTGAGTACTATTCCATTGTTGCATATACCACAATTTGCTCTTCCATTTATCTGTTGATGGACATTTGGGTTGTTATTGCATCCCGCAGTGCTGGCCTGTAAGCGGAATAGGGAGGGGGGTTCGGTTGGTCTATCCATGGAACTGGGGGAGAACTGGGGGAGAAGTAGGTGATCTCTGGGGATTTAAAGATCTGTGGTTAAAACTACAATGTCAGGAATGATCTTTTGGCAGATATGGCTGGGGAGGATTACTGGTATAGGATGTTTGATGGGAGGGGGGAATACAGGAAAGTGTTCACCTGAGGCAGGCTTCTATGGAATATGTAAATATTCATATTGTCATAGTGTAACATATCAGTGGGTGGAGAACCACATAATAAAGAAGAAAATATTGGACTCCCATCCTGGGGAGTCAAGTTATGTTCTCAAATAGAGGAACAAGAGTCTCTCAAAAACATAGGCAGTGCCTAATAAAAGAAAGACTAATATGTCAAGCCTTCAATATTATTGCAAGTAATTATGATTCTTATTCTTCAAAAAGGGAGAAAAATTTAGCATCTGCATGTAAAATGTAATAGGGGTGAGAGGAAAAGAGGGAGTTTGTTGGGTATATGGGAATCCCCCACATTCTCTACATGACTTTTTAGTATCCTAAAGATTTATGAAAGATAAAATGAAAAAAGAAAGACACTGGGGAAATATATGAGGGGAAAATGTCACTCTAAATAAAAGAAAACAGATCTTACAGTACTGAACAACATAATACCTAAAAAACTTATTATTTACATTTCTAAAATATTTTTGAATTTTTTGTTTTAAAAACTATTATTATTTCATTTTCTTATTTTCTTTGCTTCATCTTTAGAGAGGTTTGGGATCACAGGAGGGTAACAACTGGCAGGGAAGGATCATTGGTATGGGGTGTTGGTGATGAGGGGAATACATGGAAGGGGATACATCTGGTGCATGCCTCCAAGGCATATGAATGTGCTCAAGTGCTCGTGAGGCATTGTCTCAGTGGGTAGAGATGTACACAATAACTGAAAGTAGATCAAATTCCCATCCTTGGGTTCTTCTAAATTCTCTAATGGAACAGCATGAATCCCCAAAATACAGGGATGGTGCCTAGCGAAGGATGGTCCATTGTGCCGGGTCCTTGATATTGATGATTGTACTTATTAACATTTCTTTTGCAATTGTAACCTAGTGTTATAGGTTGCCTAAGAGTTACCTCCGGAGGGCCTCCTGGTTGCTCAGATGTGGCCTCTTTCTAAGCCAAATTCTGCAGATAAATGCACTATCTTTCCCAATGGTATGGGACATGACACCTGGGAATGAGCCAACCTGGCACCAAGGGATTATTTCCAAGTGCAAAATAACAATGCAACTGGAAAATAACCTTCACCATAAAGGGGAAAAGGTAAATACCAATGAGTTTATGTGACTAAGAGATTTCAAAGTGAGTCAGGATATCATTGCAGAGGTTACATTTATGCTCATTTCAGCAGGATCTCATTGACTGCCACAGTACCTAGTGCCTCAAATAGCAGGGCTCCTGAGAGCTGTAGAGATATCCAGAACTATAGACAGGACAGGCAGCTCAGAAGTTTGGTACCCTGCCAGTGGTAATTGCCTTGGAATTTATGCTTCCCAGCGTGACAGAGTTGGACTCATTTGTGCTTTCCCCACACATAGCTCTTCTGCCCCTTCTATTTGAACCTATTATTGGTACTATATGTGATAGGAGTATGCCCAAGAGACTTAAATCTTTGGGCTGTGCAAGTACCAATTGGGCCCTGAATCTCAACAGTGTTGGAACACTTACTCTCCAGTACATTGGACTCACCCAGGACAACAAACAAGGAGACGATGAACAGTGCCTGTTCCAAAGAATTCAGAGTGTCTGCAACTGCAAGCAAGATAATCCCATCCATCTGTCCCATGAGACCTAATCACCCTCTCTATTAGAAACTGAGTGATCATCACCATCCCAGAATCCTCAGGATTGGGGAGTGAACAATGGACTGAAGTAGACTTACTATTTTTCTACTATAGACTTATTTTTATTCTAACAATTGCAAAACTGGTATCATAGATATAAAGGCAGTGGCCACCAAAGCTCTGAGGGGCCTTGAGTGAAAAATAGGTATAATACAGGGCCATTTCTGGGACCCTGGAATTCTCCTGCATGATGATTCAATGGCAGGTACAGGCCTTTATATATATATGTTGTCATAACTTACAAAATTGCACTGGGAAGAATGTAAAATAAAACATAAACTATAAGCCATGGTTAGTGGCAATGTTTCAATGCATGTTCACTAATTTTAGCAAATATACCACACAGATGAAGGATATTGCTGATGTGGGAGAGTGTGGGAGGGGGAGGGAGTGGGACATATGGAAAGCCCCTAATTATTACATGTAACTTTTATGTAATCTAAAATTTCATTAAAATAAAATAATAAAAATAAATTTAAAACTTCCCATGAAAGAAAATCCTAGGACCAGATGGCTTCACAGGTGAATTCTACCAATGATTTCAAGAAGAATTACTACCATTACTGGTCAAACTCTTCTAAAAAATTGAAGAGGGAACATTACCTAACTTGTTCTATGAAGCCAACATCACCTTAACACTGAAGCCAGGTAAAAAAAGAAAATTGCTGACCAT
This sequence comes from Dasypus novemcinctus, assembly GCF_030445035.2. NCBI lineage: Eukaryota > Metazoa > Chordata > Mammalia > Cingulata > Dasypodidae > Dasypus > Dasypus novemcinctus. The sequence continues at coordinate 19,420,652 of NC_080684.1, forward strand.
TATCTAATGAATATAGATGCAAAATCCTCCAACAAAAGATGTGTAAGTAGAATCCACCATTGTATTAAAAGAATGATACCATGATCAATATTTAAGAATGTTTTTCCATGAGTCAGAACAAATGTGTTTTGATCTTACAGGATGTTAATAATGGGGTGGTTTTTAGCAAAGTTACACCAAAAGCAGGCTGTGGACTGTAGTGAATAGTAATATATCAATTTTTTTCATCATTTGTAAAAAAGAGAATTATGCTAAATGTCAGAAACAAGACAAAAAGTACTACATATTGTTGACTTCATTTATATAAAGTTTAAATATGCATAGATTTGTTGAGATGGAATTGGATTGACAAATATGCACGGCAGAAAAGGATGGAGAGATTGAGAGGTGACTGCTGGGACGCAGGAATATTTTTTCTTTTTAGAGTGATGGAAATACTCTAATATTGATTGCAGTGATGCGACCACAACTCTGTGATTATACCAAAAGCCCCAGGATGTACATTTTTGATGGATTGTATGAAATGTGACTATATCTCAATAAATTTTTTTTTTTAAAAACGCAGCATAAGGAACCTTTCGGGGCTGATGGATCTGTTTCTCATCTTGTGATGATGGTGTCTCAAGTGCAAACTTAGGTCAAGACTTATACACTTAAATGCACGTAGTTTACTGTACATCAATTATACCTCAATAAAACTATTTTAAAAGTAAGTTATATAATTCTACACATTAACAATATAAATTAGAAAATTACATGATTATTTCAATGGATGCAGAGAAAACATTTTGACTAATTCAACACTTGTCAACGTAGAAAGTGTCAGCAAACCTAGAGAAAAAAGGAAACACATTTATTCTGAAATGGTGTATGTACATAATGAAGTTTATGTGCAAAACCTACAGCTAAGATCATATTAGTGGTAAAATATTGAATGTTCCCCACTAATACCAGAAATAAGTCTAGAATATTCACTCTCACCAACTATTTCTAGCCATAAAAGAAAATATTAGTAAACTAGACTTATCAAAATAACACACTACTTCTCATGAAAAGGTTCTTTGAAGAAAATGAAAATGCAAACCCCAAAGTAGGATAAAATATTCCTAATATATATAACTGAAAAAGAATTCACTCTGTATTTACTTTATAGGAAGAACTCATATACATCAAGAAAGGCAGATAACCCAATAGAAAATGGGCAGAACACTTGTGCACTTCAAAAGAGAAGATATGCAAAGGGCCAATAAGCATATAAAAATGTGGTCAATAGAAATAATCAGCTGTGAAATTCAAATTAAAACCACATTGAGTTACTACTTCACATCTACATAACTCTCTAGCATCAAAAATAATAAAAATGTTAAGTGACAGCAAAGATGTGAAACAAATGGAAAGTTCATACCTTGTTTTTGAAAGTATCACAGCACACAATGACTTTGGGAAACAGGCAGTTTCTAACAAATTTCAGCATGCCAGTACTCTATAATCAACAAATACATTTTTAAGTATATACCAAAGAGGAATGAAAGAATATGTCCACAAAAAACAATTGTATAGAAATGTTCATAGCAGCTTTATTCAAAAGAAACATAAAAATGGAAACTCAAATGTCCAACACTGGAGAATTGATAAGCAAAGTATATTCATACAAAAAGAATACTGCTTAGAAATAAGAAGAAAGAAACTACTGATACTTGCAATACTACAGGGAAGTCTCAAAAATATTTTGGTATGCTAAAAAGGCCACAATACAAAAGAATATATATTTTATAAATCTATTCATGTTAAGATCAGGAAATCAGAATAGCAGTTGCCTCTTTTAGTGAATTCAGCAGTATTTTAATTGACTGAAAATTGGCTCAAGGAAAACTTCTGGGTGATGAAAATGTCTATACCTTGTTTTGGATGATGGTAACTTGGGTGTATACATTTTTAAAAACTTATTGAAGTGTCCACTTATTTATGATCTATGCATTTACTGAATGTAAAATATGTAACTCAGTGAAAAAGAGAAATAGCTAGCTAGAATGTAAGTCAATAAAACAAGTATTTTCTGAACCGCTCTACATACCAGGAACTATTCATGTCACTGGAGAAATAATATATAAGAACTTGCCCTCATAGGGCTTTTGTTGCAATAACTGAATATACTTTCCTGATATATTTCATAAATCAGTTTCTTGACTTGATTGTGAGTTGCTCAAAAGCAAATTTAGTCTCTTATTCATCTTGTAGCTCCAATAAATACCTATGACATTATAGGCAGTAAATAAATATTTTTTTATATTTGAATGAGTTCTCCATAGTCTCTATTTAGTAAATAATTTCACCAACTCCCACTTTTTTTTTTAATAAACATGTGCCATCATATATTATGTTATGACAATTCTCTCTATCAAAACAAAGTTAAACAGTGCTAACTCTTTGGGGAATAATATTTAAAACTAAACTTTCAGGGAAGCAGACTTGGCCCAAAGGATATGACGTCTGCCTACCACATGGGAAGTCCGTAGTTCAAACCCCGGGTCTCCTTGACCCATGCGGACCTGGCCCATGCGCAGTGCTGATGTGACCCATGTGGAGCTGGCCCATGCACAGTGCTGATGCGCGCAAGGAGTGCCCTGCCATGCAGGGGTGTCCCCTGTGTAGGGAAGCCCCATGCACAAGGAGTGCACCCCGTAAGGAGAGCCACCCAGCACGAAAGAAAGTGCAGCCTGCCCAAGAATGGCGCCGCACACATGGAGAGCTGACACAGCAAGATGACACAACAAAAAGAAACACAAATTCCCGGTGCCACTGATAAGGATAGAAGTGGTCACAGAAGAACACACAGCGAATGGACACAGAGAGCAAACAATGGGGGAGGGGGGGAGAGGAGGGAAGGGAGAGAAATAAATAAAAAATAAAGCTTTTAAAAAAAACACACTAAACTTTCATAGTTTTCCCCACCACATACACACATGCATGCATATCAAAATTTCCCATTGAATTAAATAGCCAAATATATCAAATATTCTTATTTGAAGAATACAAATAAAATAAATACTGTGTATTATCATTAAGTGGTTTTGGACTATTGTGGATTTTTTAATGGGGGCGTCAAACACTGTGTGATTATGGAAAAAGATGATTAGAACTACTTCTATAAGAAATATGCTGGTATAAAGTGAAGAAGTGCTACAGCATAGAAGGAGTAGTGAGTTCAAGGATAGGGAATCAATTAGATATGCTATTCTAAAAAATTATATGAATTTCTCCAAAGTCATTTGTGGAATGGGAAAAATGCAAGGATTGGTTGATTCAGAGTTCAGAAGTTGTGTAGGATATGTGAGTGATGCAAAGGTTTTAGGGAGCAAGGGACAGAGTAAGAAATCATGAAGAAGATGAGAGGGCTGAAGAGGAAAAGATGTGTGCATACAATGATAAAGGGACTCTGAAGTGACACAAGACCTTGGAGAATACTTCACCCCTGATTCTGTATTTATTCCAGATGAATATCTTTTTTAATGGCCTTAGAAAACCACAGCACCATCAGTGAGTTCATTCTTCTTGGGCTGTTGCTGACCCCCAAATCCAGGCTTTGTTTTTTATGCTTTTCCTGGAGATATACTTCCTGATACTGATGGGGAACCTAATGATACAGATGGTAATAAGGAGTGATTCCCACCTCCACACCCTCATGTAGTTCTTCTGTAGACACCACTCCTTCAGGGATATTTGTTGATCTTTCCTCTGGAGAACTCATGTCTCACAGGGAGGCCTGACTTAGGTCATCTTTGTGCTTGCCACTTTAGGAATTGAAGTATTTCTTCTCTTGGCAATGGCCTATGACTGCCGTGTTGCCATCTTCCACCCACTGCTCTATGGAGAGATCCTGAGTAAACAGTTCTGTAGGAGTCTGGAAGGGTCTTTGGGGAAACTCAAAGAGACTGGGTTTTCTGGATGCCCTCATCAACACCCCTCTGGCTTGGAATTTGGAATTCTGTGAGACTCATGTCCTGCCTCACTTGAGCTGTGAGCAGCACTCTCTGCTCCCTTGGTCCTGCTCTGATGACTACCAACTTTGCACTAATGAACTTCTCTGCTCTCTCACATACCCTTGGAACATTAGTACTGGTTTTCTTTTCTTTTCTTTTTTTTTTTTTCATGCCCATATTCTTTCCACCATCCTGAGCATAAGCTCTACTACAGGTTAAAACAAAGCCTTCTCCATCTCCTCCTCTCAACTCATTGGAGAGAGCTTGTTCTGCTTTTCTTTGCTATTTCATGTCAAACTTAAGTTCTCCACTGGAATTTAGTTTTTTTCATGTAGTGCAATGTGGTCACTCCCTTAGTAAATCCCTTGTGTACACTGAAGACAAGGATGTAAAAAAAGGTCTGAAAACAATGCTACAGAAAGGTTTCTAATGTTATAGATAACAGAGAATATGCAGAAGGTGATTTGGAAATAGGGAAGAATTATATCAAAACAGTTGAATAATAGAAATCGAGGAAATTACTTTTTTCTCATGTCAACTATGAGAAATATCTTGTAACACCTTAAAAAACTCTTAAATAATACAAAAGCAACTTGCAATCTCTGGCTCATACTTAATTTGTTTTGGGATAGAGCAATAGATCATATAATTATTTAAACCCAAGAGAATGTGTTATAGAATTTGCTTTGCTTTTATTTGTGAAGCTATCCCTTTAGGCTTGGTACTGAGAAAATTGTCTGTGACCTGAATTCTTATTTGGATCCCTATGGGGCAAGTTTTGTTAGAACTAAGGGTCAGGGCCACTGATAATAAAGTAACATAAATTTGAACCTGAAAGGTTGGAAGTGGATGGGGAAATGAGCATGGACTGGAGGAAGCCTAAAAAAAGGCAGAAGGAGCTAAGAATACTTAGAAAAGGGAGTCATTTTGGAATGGCAGAAACAAAACTTGAAGACACTTTCTAAACACTCTGTCATCATGTCCCAGGTACCTTCAGCTGAAATATGGCAAAGAGGAGAGAATTCCACTATGCCTACCTAGTGCAGCCAGCAGCATGATGGGGCCCACGGGTTAGCACTGCGGGATTGATGAGGAGGTGCTGAGGCCAGCTGGAATGTAGCCAAGAGGGAAAATAGTGCAGCTGATGCTGAGGTTACTGAAGACATAGTCCATGCCTGTGCCAGAAACAAATTAGCAGCGTCTTTCTTTTTTTCAGCCATGCTTCCCATTAGCCAAATCTAAATAAAAGCCAGTCAGCAAGGGAATCTAGGAAATGGACTCTGAAGAAATCTAGTCCAAGTAATACAAGGCTGAACATATGAGTATGAGAATGAGGGCCAGCAGAAAAATAACTGGCCTAAAAGATAATCATCAAATATGACTTCTCTTAAGCAAAAAAGAGAAATTAGAAAGGATTAGAGCAGGTATAAGAAGAAGAGATAGAAAGGAAAACGGGAGGAATAATGGGAGGAGAATGTGAGGAATATTAAAGAAGGAGAATTGAATAAAATCATAAAAGTGAGAAGGAGGGACACCCTCGGAAGGACAGCAATGGGAAACCCAGGTCAACAAATGCACTGGCTTCCACAGGTGTCTGAGTGATTCACTGAATCAATGAACAGAGACAAAAGTAGTTTAAGGGAAGATATAATTGCAGTAACTCTACGATGAGGCAAAATAATAAGCTTAATGGTCCATGCTTACTTTCCAAACTGTTACGCCTTTGGAAAAAATATGCAAGAAACCTAGAGACCCAGATCAACATTGGTGTCCTCCACTTTCCTTTTTTTTTGCCCCACCTGGTGTCTCTGCACCAAGCTACTGAATGTTTGGAGCCTCCAATTTCACCTAAATTATTTACCCAAAGATTTGCCCAAATAAAATTTTATCTAGTAATCTTGTGAAATATTTGCTGCAGGAATGAAAGACTCGCACACCAAAACTCATATGCAGGGAGGGTTCTGTCTGGTTTATTTCTCTTGCTTATATGGCATGTATTTTTGGATTCAGCCGAGGGCTGTGGTTAAAGTTAAATTTCTCAAGGATGTTTTGTCTTGGAACAAGAAACCTTGTCTCTAGGCTCACATTCTAGCTAGCGACAGAAAGGACAAGAGGAAGCCGTTTTCAAACTTCAAGTGAAAAGAGATAGCTTGTGCAGAGATAAGCAAGGACCAAGCTATTTTTGCTCTGAAGCAAGAACAGATGAGCTTTCATAAAGCATTTAACCATGCCCTTGCTGAGGTGGTAGAACTAATCCCCACAATATTCCCTGATAATTTGCATTACCAAATTCCAGAATTTCATATAAGACAGACTTGTTTCAGACCATTCCCACTGTATTGCCTTATTGGTTGTCTATTTCCATATTTGCCTACACTGAGAACTGATTTTCAACTAATTTTCTATTTCCTTTAATAGCGTTATTTTAAGATGTGCCCAATAAATATTTGACTCTTTATACATGATTCACCCAAATTACCCGTTTTGAGGACTCTTGTTTTATGTTTGTTATTACTTACTTGCATCCATTTTTACAGCATACAGACATATGAAGCAAGATAGTCTCTGCTCAGTTTTTATTTCTGTTTCTCACCATGAAAATGAAAAACCATAATGGATACTTCAGGAATATTCAGTTCCATTGTGTGTTTTCTCACTACTTTAAATTTAAAAATAATAATTGATTCTTCTATAGCACTGTCATACATCTTTTGCATAATCTATAAATGGTTTTCAACCCAGAAATTTCAAAATACAAACAAGTTATTCCACCACTCAATGAAATTTTTGCTAACATTTACTCCATTTTCTTCCATTTTTTTCTATTGAAAAGATTTCTTATATGCATTCTTGTATCGAATTTTAACCATATTTACATGCAATAGTGTATCTAACATTTTAACTTATGAATAATTTTATTTTCCATTTTTCAAAGCAATTTCAAGTTTAATAACATGCCATTAATTATGTAGGCCATTTTATATTTAATAATGCCCCAAGCATTAAGTTTTTCTAATAGTCATTTATATTATTCATCATGTAGTTCTTCCTAAATATTTAAGGTCAGAGATTCTGACTTCCTTCCTTTCTTCTTTTCTTTCTAGTCCATCCTTTCTGTTTTCTTTTCTTGTCCTCATTAGGACATCATGTCACAAAATTAAATTAACCTAAATCCCTTGTTCAAAATGTATTATCATTTTTCCATACCTGTACATATTTTATATTATTTTATTTTAATTTTTGTTTGCTTATTTGTTGCAACACCATGTGGGACCCCACCAGTTAACCTAAAAGATTAAATACTGCTAATAGCATATACCTATGGTTGCCAGATATTTCACTTGTCTATTTCTTAACCCCACAAAATAAACACTAATATTATTATTAGTGTTGATTTAGATTTAACTATTTTTAACCATTTTAAATATCAGCCATTTCTTCTTATAACTCAAATATACTTTTGGTATTATTTTACTTTATCCTTGAGTATATTCTATTTTTTTGTCTTTATTTATTTTTTTAATGTTACATTAAAAAAATATGATGTCCCCATATACCTCCCACCCCCTCACCCCACTCCTCCCCCATAACAGCAACCTTCTCCATCATCATGAGACATTCATTGCACTTGGTGAATAAATCTCTGAGCACCACTGCACCTCATGGTCAATGGTCCACACCATAGCCCACACTCTCCCACAGTCCACCCAGTGGGCCATGGAAAGACATACAATGACCAGTAACTGTCCCTGCAGCACCACCCAGGACAACTCCAACTTCCAAAAACGCCCCCAAATCACATCTCTTCCTCCCACTCCCTACCCCCAGCAGCCACCATGGCCACTTTCTCCACACCAATGCCACATTTTCTGCGATTACTAATCACAATAGTTCATGAATAGAATATCAGTAAGTCCACTCTAATCCATACCCTATTCCTCCATCCTGTGGACCTTACAATGGTTGTGTCCACTCCACACCTATATCAAGAGGGGGCTTAAATTCCACATGGATGCTGGATACAATCCTCCTGCTTTCAGTCGTAGGCACTCTTGGCTCCCTGGTGTGGTGGTTGACCTTCTTTACCTCCATGTTAGATGAGTGAGGTAAGTCCAAAAAACCAGAGTGTAGGAGTTGCAAGTCTGTTGAGGCTCAGGGACTGGCTATCACATGGTCAGTCCAGAGTTTCAGGTCCCCTGGGTATATATTAAACCTCAGCACCAACTACAGTTCCAGTAAAAGTAACCAGCGAGGCTTGTGGACAAAGATCACATCTGAGTCCACTTCCATCACACAGAAACACAAACTCCAAAGTAGGGCCAACTGAGATGGCACTGAACTCCCTCTGCCATGGCCATAGAACCTGTGGGTCTCTGTAGCCCTCAGAAGAACCAATACCTGGGGTTGTATCTACTTTATCTGTCTCTGGGACTCTGCTCAGGTGTGCATAAGGGCGACCCCTCTGATAACCTCCCAACTCTTTTTGAAGACTCATAGCCATATAAACTCATTTGTCCTTTCCATTTCCCCCTTTTATTCAGTCAAAAAACATTTTTAACTCCTGGTATTATATGTAGACTGAGATATTCTGCTGGTCTGAGTTGACCCTTTTCTTCAAGGTCATTTTCTAGTTACATAATCAGCTAGTACTTGGTAGTAATCCCTCTGCACAAGGGAGGCTCATCCCTGGGAGTGATGTCCCATGCTGGGGGAAAAGGCAATGCATTTACATGCTGAGTTTGGCTTCGAGACTGGCCACATTTGAGCAAATCTTGAGTATATTGTTTAAAAGTTCTTTTAGGGCACAACTCTAGGTTGTAAAATTTTTCAGTTTTTGTTAATTTGTGAATATCTTTATTTGTCCCTTCATTGATATTATTGATAGATACACAATTTTAGTGGACACTTCCTCTGTTTGAATAATTTATTATTTCTTGGTAGTCTGACTTTCACTGATGATGCTGAGAATTCTGCTGTCATTCTGACCATCTTATAGAGACATCTTTTGTTTCTCCCTGCTTGCTAAAACACTTTTTCTTCATCCTTGATAGCAAGTACCTCCTACAATCCTTTACTTGTTCCTTTACTTATCATCTTGATCATAAAAAATAAAAATCTGAATTTCACTTATATAAAACATTTTAAATTTTATAGCCCTTTCTATTTTGTAAATTTTCAAAGAGGCATTACTTTATATCAAAGTGCAAGAGAACTCTTCAGATATCAAATCCAAAGTAATTTCCCACAATGTTGATATCAAATTACACTGAAATGACAGTATATGGAATTTTCTGTGACTCCCCAAATTCCCTAAATTACATTTGAGTTGCTTTTAAAATACACAATACTCTGACAGTCAAGAACTTATATAATTGTGGATTTAATTTTCATTCATTTACTTGTGAGGTCTATTTTTTTCTGCTTTATTACCAATTATAATCATTTCTTATGTGCAAATTATACACTTTATGGAAATAATTTGATACATTCCTAATGTGTTTTATTAATAATGGTTTAGTAGTTTTCTTACAAATTTTTTAGAGTACTTTATGTCATAAGAACATTGACCGTTACATCTGTATTGGTTGCAAACTTTTTTTTCAATATTATCGTGTCCATTTTCTCTTCATATTTATGTGTTTATTTTCTTTGAAATTATTAATTGTGCTCATCAGTGATTCACAATATATTTAAACAACTTCTAAGATCAGTGGGGATCAAGTGAAGGAAAAAAAGAATGTATAGAGAGCTACGGTCATTAGAAACATGTGTATGCTCTCTTTCCTTAAGGTAGAGCAAAGAGATGATAGGCTTTATAATTCATATGTTCTTATTCATATATTTCATGAAATATATGCACCAAAATTTTGATTTCATAATACCGTTCTCCAATAATTGAAGTCAAGAATCTTTGAGAAATGGAAAATTCTAGGGATGGGGCAGGGAATATTCAAGGTAAGTCTGAAGTATCTTGTGTGTAATGAAGTGCTCAAAAAACAACAGTGACCTCTGCAATGTCAATGGGACAGAGGAGCCAAATGAAAAGCTCCCCCTGGGCAAAGCTAGAAAATTTGAGCAATAAAATTAAATAGCATTGGATCAGAAGCAAAAATATAAAATAAATACTCATGTACTCATCCAAATATCAATAATATATATTATATATAAATAATAAATAAATTAGAGAAAAAGACAAATTTCTCTTTAGAAGAATTCTTACTAATTTAGGTATAGATTCTTCCCTCAAGAAGCAGAAGCATAATGTTGTACACCTTAAATATGGATGGCAAGTAGTGATTTCATTTCAAAGGGTAAAGGATGAACGGGAGATAAAAGAACAGTGTTAGAATGGAGAAACTTAACAAACACGCTCAGCCAGGTGGTCAAGGTCAACATCAATGGTGGTAAGTCATGTTGAAACTGTGTACCTTGGTTTTGTGATGTGATAAGAACGGCACCTTGTTACTGTGATCTTTTCCGCAAAACCCACCAACAAAATCTACCCATCAGAAGAACATAAGACAAACCGAACTGATGGAAATTCTGAAAAAATCCTGACCAGTATTCCTCAAAGTTTTCAAGGACATTAAAAACAAGGAAAATATGAAAAACTGTCAAAACCAAAATATGCCTAAGATTAAGGACTAAATGTAGTATGGTATCCTGGATGGGACTCTGAAATAATAATGCTTCAATATTGGCTCATTATTTATGACAAATGTGCCATACTAGCCTAAGATTTCAACAATAGGAGAGACGGACTGTGGTGGGTTTGAGATCTCTTCGTGCTACCTTTTAAACTTCTCTGTAAGTCTTACAACTACTCTATAATGCAAAGTTTACTTTGAAAACAATCTTCTTTTCTCCATCTCTAGTTTTATCATCCACAGTAATAATGTGATTCAGAGGTGGAGCAGTTAATTCATGAAAAGTACCACAAAATCAAAAGTATGCTGAATATTTGTCCAGACTTTCTTCTGGAAGGAAGTAAAATGTTCTTACTCTGAGACTTGACTGGATGAAGTATCTGAAAAAATGTTTATTTTCCCCATAGGTACTGCTACTCCAAACACATCAAACCATATAATTTTAACAGTAAAATTTATCCCTTTTTATGCTATACCTTGAAAAAGAGGAGCAAGTGGTAGAAGAAAGAAGGAATCATGGGAAAATGCAATATAATCCTGGAATATACTCAAAAGCATGCACAAAAAGTCATGTTTACAGAATTGTTATTTTTAACAGCAATAAATATGAAATAAAAATGTTGTTTGCACTTTAAAATATCCAATGAGTCATATTCTTAAAATAAGCATGAAAACAATGAATTTTTATATTGTCTGCCTGGTGGTTTTCTATTGTATGCACACAACATGCATTATTTAACCAAACCCCCGAACTGATTCCAATTTCAGACCATTCATGAATTTGGGAATTCATTCATTGCCAAAGAATAAATTTTTGGTTACATTGATTCTATCTATTATTTTTCATTTTTTCCTGATTACTTAATTTATTTCAGTTTCTTCCTTCTGGAATGATAGTGTTTATTTATTCTATACCTGCCCTACATTAGTATATTGGAAGCAGATGATTTCTTTACTAGTTTTAACAGGTCCATTGGAGAGAAACCTTTCCCAAGGATGGGCCAGATGTATATACATAATTTTAAAAAAATTTTTTAAAATTTATTGAAATATATCACTCATACATAAACCAATATAAACAATAGGTGTGTAATAGTTGTGAACTTACAAAACAAACATATATAACATCAAACAAACATATATAACATCTCACCCTACCACCAATAACTTGCATTGTTTTCAAGCCTTTTTAACTAATGATTAAAGAGCATTGTCAAAATATTACTACTAAACAAAATATTTTTCCCCTAACCAATCTGATTATTATCTTTATATTATTTACATATGAACATAATAAATAATTAAATGTATAGTAAAAGTTGTGAACTTACAAAGCGAACACACATAACATCATACAGGGGTCCATTCATCAACCTTCTGTCAACACTCTGCATTGTCATGAGACGTCTGTTACAAACTGTGAAAAAATACTGTGAAAACCTTGACTACTAATCAGAGGCCTTATCTTACATTTGGTGTGTTTTTCCCCCAATCTTCTCTATTATAGATATGATTTTGATGAGACTTTGTTCTAACATTGCTTAAGGATTTGGGATGTTGTGATGAAATGAATGTTTTTGCATTTGGGAAGAGTATGTCTTTTGGTGGTCCAAAGGGTGGACTGTGGTGGCTTGGCCTTCTGTACCCAGGAAAACATGTTCTGAAACCCTTCTTATGGATGGAAATCCATTGTAACTAGGACATTTTGATGAGGGGACTTTAGCTAAGGTGCAGCCCAACTTGTTCAGGATGGGTCTTAATCCCATTACTGGCTTTATAGAGAAAACTACAGATGGAGAAGATGGAAACAGACAAAAGTTGGAAGTCAAAGGAACCCAGAGAAGAAAAAGGAAAGATGCCACAATGTGCATGACCATGTGATGGGGAAGCTAAGGAGCCAGGACAGCAAACTGTCAGACCAGAATTGCAGTCTCTAAGGAGAAAGACTCACCTTTATGATACCTCAAATGTGGACTTCTCCTGGTGTCAAAACCATAAGCTGATAAACTCCCATTGTTTAAGCTAAATCACTGTATGGTATTCCTAGCAGCTAAAATACTCTACTAAATAGAATCTCCAGGGGGTTATACAAATTTCAGCTTTTCTAATAAATGATCTAAAGTTGGAATTCAGGCTGTTACTCCAGAGAATAAAGGACACTGGCTCCTCTGATTCCTGGACTGTCAGCTCAGCCAGCCAATTACTGACTGCCTTATCTATACCTGCCCTTTTTAAGAGTTTAAAGTGTGAATCATTTACTTCACAGTTTCTCCTAGCACAGTATTTAGAAAGACAAAACTGTGTAAAGAGATTCCCCTGTAGTTGGCACTAAACTATCAAAAAGATGTCCCTCTCACCTTTGTTGAGAATTTTAGACCTTTAGGCAAGTGGGAAGGAAAGACAGGACCCAGCCAGAACTCAAAGAATATGAGCCCCGAAGCTTCTGAAGTACTGGGATTTTCCAATAGAAAAAAAAAACTTCATTTGAAGTTCCTGTACTTAGTCCTCATGAACACAGAGACGAGTGGCCGCAGGAGAAGATCAGCACTGCAGCAAATCTTATGAGCCAGAAAATCCCTGAGCTGGGTAATGTCCTCTATTATTGACTGATGTTCCCCTTCAGCCCCCTTCCCTGCATCTCTTCTGATCACTTCATTCCTTTCCTTAAGTGAGGGCTCCTTCTGGCTCCCTGAAATGCATCTTTTTCCCCAGGAGTCTTTTTGTACATTTTCTATGTGCTGAAGACTGAACCCCAAAAATCTGGACAGACTTTTACATTTTCTGAACAGTGGGGTCTGTGAGTTCACTTACTGTGAACAGCTACCTGGGGAAATTGCTCTGGCCTCAGTGACTACCTTGGGCATTGGGATTAAAGATTTCATGCAATCTGTGTTCAAACTCAGAATTACTCCAAGTTCTAGAAGTACAATGAAAGCATGGTCCAGCAGCAGGAGCATAGTCTTTGGGAGAGGAGTGGGGAGAATACATCAGAGTATGTGGTAGATTGTAGGTCATTTTCTAGGGACAATTTGTATATGCCATAGAAAGTTGCATTTCATTTATTACTAATTCCTTCAATCTTCAAAACTGATGAAACTAATGTAAATGTTGTAGCAAATAGAGGATTTAAAGATAACAAATACTAAAGGAAACAACTATATTCAGTGATGTTTTTACTCCATCCACTACTCCCCAGTCCAAGGACCTCCCTGAAACCCTACTATTTATACTGTCTTTGATGATCCATATCTTCCCATTTTTGGTCATGTAGAAAAATTTCCAATTCAAAGAACACAGGAATTCTGGGATCTCTTTCTTTTCTCTTCCAATTAACTCATCAATCCCAGCATTAGCATTGCTGAAGTGAACTAACACTTTAAAATTAATTACATTTGAGGCTGACAAGGTGTTAAGAATCTGATGTTTTATGTGGCTTACTCAAGGAGTCTTTCCCAGCTACCTGTCCCCATGGAAAGGATGTGATAAATTACTCACCAAACACTGGGCTCAAATTCAAACTCTACCCTTTGATACTTTGTCTTTGGGCAAATTATTTTACTGCTTTCTGCTTCAGTCATGCGTATGTTTAAAAGAAGAAGGTTAAAGGTTACAAATGGCCACTATCTCATAAGACTGGTGTGAGAAATAAGTATGTTAACACATGTAAAGATTTATTTTTTTTATTTCTCTCCTCTTCCGAGCCCCCCATTGTCTGCTCTCTGTGTCCATTTGCTGTGTGTTGTTCTGTGTCCCCTTCTATTCTTGTTAGTGGTACCAAGAATCTGTGTCTCTTTTTGTTGCATCAGCTTGCTGTTTCAGCTCTCCATGTGTGCGGTGCCACTCCTGGGCAGGCTGTGCTTTTTTCGAGTGGGGCGGCTCTCCTTACTGGGTGCACTCCTTGAACATGGGGCTCCTCTATGCAGAGAACACCCCTGTGAGACACAGCACTCCTTGAGTGCATCAGCACTGTGCATGGGCCAGCTCATGAACCCTGGACCTCCTATGTGATAGGCAGATGCTCTATCAGTTGAGCCAAATCCACTTCCCTGTTAACACACGTAACATCTGTCTAGTATTATTTTCTTCAATGTCATCAGCATCACTATCATCACCATCATTAATCATTAAACCTAAAAGTTTTAATATTGTGATTGTTTTGAATTGCTGTTGTATTAGTTTAAACAGTGGAATAGATATTAAAATGGTATTACATTTAATATAACCCAGAAATTCAACATCTGCTGATCTGTAAAGTGATATTATACAGAAGTGTTCTAATGTGTATTCCAGTGCAAATTGGTAAAGCCAGTTTCCCTATCATAGAGTCACTGGAACTAATACTAACTATTGCATTGATCCCTATTCTCCCTTTAAGAATACAGATCATCACTTCTCTAACTACCAGGAATCTGGGCCGAGTCACTCAAACTTCATTGTCATTGAAGGCACTGTGATCCTCCTGGAAGGGTAGGTGAAAATAACGTGGACAAAGAGTAAATTCACAAGAATTGAAGCAATTACCTGCTTAATTCACAGAGATTTTTCTAAAACAAATATGTTCAAATTCTTGAAGAGTGGCCTTAATTTCTTTTTTTGTTTTTTTAATTCTTGTTTTTGTCTTAGGGTTTGCTAGTGTAGATAGATACAACTGACATTTTTTTTCCCAAATGGACTTGAACAATGTAGTGATAGAGGTGATCTTTAATATTGATATTTTTCAGCTCGTTGTTCACCTTCAGAACTAAAGCAGAGTTAATTTGAGCCATCTATGCTATGTATTAACCCACTAAGTAGAAGTGAGATGTAAAATGAAACTAAGAAGCTCTTGACGGAAACAAAGTTGTATAAATATTTAATATTAACATTGGGAAATGTGTAGAAAAGACAATGGCAGGTGACTGCATCTCCAGATTAAAAATTGTTGGTGAGATTTTGAACAACACTCATATCAGAATCTGTGGTCTCAGGAAAAAGGTCGATATTACAGGGGAGGCTAAAAATCCAAAGGACTGGTCAGACGGTGTTTGAAATTACCAAGCTAGGCATGGGAGTTCTTGAAAAGGTACAATCTGAGTGTAGAGCCCCAATTCAGGGTTCAAGCAAGGCATGAGTAAAAAGCATAAGAAGAGAATTTAACCCTGGATTCTAAGGAGGGGTGAGAAACTCTAAAAGACAAAAAATATTTATATAACAGTCAAATTTCTTTGTATACAAAGATGTCTTCCTCTCAAATGCATAACATAGTCTGACAAACAGCAGACAATCTCCAAATATCTGTTTTCTGTAAAAATGGGCTTTTGGAGAGATAATATGACAATTACCAAATACAAAGGAGGATTGTGAATGGGATGAATGAATTACAAAATGAATGAATGGATGATTGAATAGAAGGACAGATTGATGGGCATGGTTGTAGATTTAAGTTGTGTCTTTTCTAGTAAACTCAAAAATTGAACAGGGAGTATGGGAAGACTCAGGTGCAAGGATCTGGTAGATGACGATACATCAGGGAAGTCCACTGTCTAACCTTCCATTGCTACAACAATCTGATGCTCCCTACACACACACACACATAAAACACACACACAAGATATCTTTTCCTTTACTTTCCACTTCATAGTGTGAGTCTTTACTGAGCTTAAGGATCTGGATTCTTTCACCAAAAAATATTAGCTGTAGAGTCTGTACTTTTCATTTCACTATTTTTTGCAGTTAAGATTTACTCATTGGAATTCTATTATATGCAATTCCCTTGAATGGATAAAGTGTCCTGGATACAAAATACTGCACAATACAACTACTGATCACAAGAAAAAAAGAAACACACATACTACACCAACTATGGTAGCAAGAGTGGGTCATGTGACTCATGTGATTTCATACCAGGATGAAAGTTGCTTCTTGTGAATTAGATCATAATGTGGAGAAAAAATAGCAATTTCTATGAAGTATTTAAGTAGTGAGATAGAAAGCCATTATAGAGAAAGCATGGTCTTTGCCATCAGAGACATGAGAGTTGGAATGATGGTGTTAATTACTTAGAAATATATGCAAACATTTTGTTTCATTATTTGAAAAATCTCAAGATGATGATTTGCCCCCGTTTTTTCTGAGGATTAAACACTATGGTTTAGGTGTGCTTAACACTTATCAGGCACTCAGTAAACAATAGCTTCCCTATTGCTGCATATCATAGTGAGTTCAGAGAGAGAAGTGTTCAAGTAAGATCTCAGAAAGAAATTGTAATTTCAGTGTGAGTCAAAATGTAAATGAGACCTGTGTTGAAAGAGAGGGCATTCCAAGCTATGCAGATGCTTGAGAAAAGGCAGAGAGAGTGAGAGATGCCCATGGGGTGATCAGAGGCAAGTACTCTAGTCTGCCTTCAGCATTAGTCTCTCTGTAGGGTAGTAGGTAGACTACCATGAAAATCATAGATAACAGATAGTAAAAGATTTCGAGGAAAAAACCATGGTCAGAAGATTCTTTACAGTATTATGACCTCTTGTCCCAGAAACATTCACAGTGGAATCAAATTTTGACTGTCCAAATTTTCAATTTGGTCAAGTTACTGATACTCAATTTTCTACCCACCAAAATAGATTATGCAAATTCCTCCTTTATTCCTTCTTATCCATCCTCCAAATACATTTAAAAAAACCACACACACACGAAGAAACATATGCATACTTGCAAACAAAAATGCTAAGGCCTTTATAGTTCAGGCATGTCTAAACTATGAAATAGAAAATGTTTGTGAAAGTGCCCTGTGAAAAACCTAAGGAAGATCACTAATACCATCACACAGTTATGCACGCTGGGTAGATTTTAGCTGGAGTAAAAGACGGAGTGACTGCAGAAAAAAACAGTTTTGGAAGATCCTGCTAGAAAGTCCACTAGAATCTACAAAGTTTTAGGAATATTGTTGACGACAGTTTCAATGGCAGGTAAGAAACTGAGTTATGGTCCAGATTGGGAAATTTTGTGAATTTCCTCAGCAATCTTTGATATAGATTATAGCCCATAGTATGATGTCTCAAATTTCAGAACTGAAGCAGCAAATTGCACATGAAGAAAGAATTCAAAAGAATCAGTGAAAGCATATATAAAGTTAATGGGATGACAGCCTATGCAATGAATGTGGACAATAGCGGTTGCAGGGCTGTACTTATTTTATTTCTAGAGAGCGGCATTTCTAAATGGCCTTGGGGAACCACAGTACCATCGGCAATTTCGTCCTCCTTGGACTGTCTGCTGACCCTCAGATCCAGGCTCTGCTATTTGTGCTGTTCCTGGGAATTTACATCCTGACCCTGATGGGGAACCTGTGGATGCTGCTGGTCATCAGGACAGATCCTCAGCTCCACACACCCATGTACTTCTTCCTGAGTCACCTCTCCTTCCTGGATTTTTGCTTCTCTTCTGCCACAGTGCCAAAGCTTCTGGAGAATCTCCTCTCTCAGAGGAAAACCATCTCTGTTGGAGGCTGCCTGGCACAGGTCTTCTTTGTGTTTGAGTTTGGGGGCACAGAAGCCTGCCTGCTCTCAGCGATGGCCTATGACCGCTATGTTGCCATCTGCCACCCTCTACACTATGGACAGATGATGAGCAACCAGCTCTGTAAGGGGCTGGTGTGGGGGTCATGGGGCCTGGGATTTCTGGATGCATTTATCAATGCCCTTCTTGCTATGAACTTGGACTTCTGTGAAGACGATTCCATCCCCCACTTCAGCTGTGAGCTGCCCTCACTCTTCCCTCTGTCCTGTTCAAGTATCACCACTAATTTTATTGTCCTGCTCTGCTCCAGTGTCCTACATGCACTTGGAACCTGCTTACTGATCATTGTCTCTTATGCTTGCATTGTCTCTACCATCCTGAGCATCACCTCCTCCTCAGGTAGAGGCAAAGCCTTCTCCACATGCTCCTCCCACCTCACTGCAGTGCTCCTGTATTATGGCTCAGCTTTCCTGCGCTATCTTATGCCAACCTCGGGATCACCATTGGAGTTGATCTTCTCTGTACAATACAACGTAATTACTCCCTTAGTGAATCCACTCATCTATAGTCTAAAAAATAATGAGGTGAAAGCAGCTGTGAGAAGGACCTTGAAAAAATATCTCCAATTAACTAACCACACACAGGCAGTGATGTGTAAATAATTTACTACAGCAATTTACCTGATGAGTGGACAATAGGAGAGTTTCCTGTTATTCCCTGATACTGGATTCAGAAACTTAACTAAAAAATTCGCAGTGCTATGTGGAGGTGATATCAAGAATTATGGTTCTGATTCATTTTTGTTTATAGACAAAGCAAAGTATCAAACAACAATATTAATCCAATCCTTTTCCATGGATTATTGTGTCATAATCATCTTGATTCATTTTTCTGTGAATTTCAATGAGCAACATGGAATAAAATCAACAAGTGTCTAAAACATCAGAGTAGGGAGCATAGAACTAGCTGGTTGGTCTTGAGTTTAGAAAAGAGGGTTGTGAGGGAGCTGCAATATTAGGTAAGTGAAGTGTGTGGAACAGAGAGTCCTGTGCCCAGAACAGCACCCAAGGGAGGTAGGACAACCCAGAAATGAGGGATGTATAAGGGATTCCCAGGAATTGAGCTTGTACCATCCTTAGAAAGTAAATTTAAAGAAACATCAGTGCTATGATTTCATTACATAGACAATTTGGCAAAAGAATATTTTGGTCTTTGAGCAGGATGTTAGGATGTAAGAGGAGAAAACACAGTTTGGGGAGGAAAAGAGCATGTTTTAGTGAACAGCAAAAGAGTCAGAAAGGGAAAAACAGGAATTACAAGTTCAGACCAGCTGAGCAGTGCAGAACATCGGGTTGCCTTAAGTGAGGGGTGTGCCTGATCCAGACACTAACCCAGGAACTTAACTTCAGGCTGCAGTGAATGACAAATTTCCCCCAAAACTCCACTTTAAGGCAAAAGATTTAAGAATTGAAGATGAAAGGGATGTGGGAGGGGGCCTAAAATATGGGGAGCTCAGCGAGTTCTCAGCTAAGTGTCTAACAGGCAGGATTGGTGGCCCTCTCCTTCCCTCTCTTTGCCCCCCCACTTCATGTTGTCCTCTTTCTCACCCAGGCACACACTAGCCCCAAAATGCCTCCTGTAGAACGCCTATACCTCTACTTCCCTGAATATTCTGAAGTTTATTGATTACCCAATTACAAAATATAAGAGGTAATGTTTTAAAAAGTAATTTTTCCTTAATGCTCATTCTTATTGGCATGTTTATGTATACTCTACTGCTGTAAATTTTTCTAAATTTCTTATGAATAAAAATAATTTATGCCTACAAGTTCATTTTTGGTCTGAAGATATATTTAGCCTTTTCAGGAAAAAAAAAATACGTTTTTCACCTTTTGGGCCAAAAGTAATTTCCTCTAGGATGTCACAGTTCAACAATTATTTATATGGTATGCTTTATATATTCTCTAATAAAATGTTTCAAATCTTTTTCCTTTTTAAAAATATTCTCATATTTGTTTAATTTTTTAATCAAACTGGCACCAACTCAATGTACATTGTTTATACTCAGGGTTTACCATATCCAGAGCAGAGTGTAAGAACACAATGGATACCCAGACAGTTAAAAATCAAATCAACTAATTTTTCAACCTAATTGTAACACAGAGGAACTTGTAAAACATATTAATACACATATTTTGAAATAAATATTAATTAGAATTTGAAATTATAAATACTAACAACTTTTATAGGAAACTAATGAAATATTAATTTCATGGAGTAAAGAAAATTAATTTACTGCATGTCCTTACCCTAAAGAAAATTAATTTGGCTGCATATCCTTACCCTTTATTTTCCTATACATAGTGTTTTATTTTCTTTATTTTTTTAATTTTTTAAAAAAATGTATAGAAACTTTAGGTTATATAAATGTTACATTGAAAATATAGGGGATTCCCCCATATCCCACTCCCCACTCCCCACTCTTCCTCAACGTCTTTCTTTAGGGTGGTACATTTGTAACAATTGGTGAATCCACATTGAAGTATTGCTACTAACCGTGGTAAGCAGTTTTCATTATGGTTTACACTTTGCACCACACAATTTTATAGGTTTTGGCATAAAGTATAATGGCCTGTATCTGTTATTTCAATGCCCTGCAGAGCAACTCCAATGTCCCCAAAATACCCTATGTTACACCTTTTCTTTCCTGTCCCTTCCCTCAGAACCAATGGTGATCACTGCCTTTATGGCAATCTTACAAGTTCTTCCATTACTAGAATAATAAGTCTACTTTAGTCCATAGTTTCATTCCCCCTTTATGTTCATTCATTCCTAAAACTTGAGAATTTGGGGATGGTGATGCCTGTTTTGCTTCCAATTTAGAGGCGTCTTAGGTCCCATGAAGCAGATGGGTGGAAGTTTCTTCCTTGAAGTTGTAGATGCTCTTTGTTTTTTGGGATGGGCGTTGTCCACCATCCTTTTGTTAGTTGTCCTGGGTTAGTATAATGAACTGGAGTATAGATGCTGCCTGCACCTTGGCTGAGATTCATGCTCAAATGGCTTATGAACATTGCAAAGATTTAAGTCTCTGGATGATGAATTCCTAGGGTTTTCTGCCCTGTCTATAGTGTCCACACAGTTTTTAATGTGTCTCATCTCCTTGGGATGAAAAAGAGTTTTGCATCCATACTCTGCTGAATCTCCCTTTTCCACTCCTTTGTGCTGTCTTGAATATCTGCTTCTCTTCTGCTGTTGCCCAACCTGAAGGATAAACCTCTTATCTCAGAATAAAACCATGTGTGAGAAGGACTTTCTAGCTCAAGTTTTCTCTGAGTTTCATATTGGTGCAACAGTGGTTTGCCTTCTCTCATCAGTGGCCCATGACCATAATGCTGCTATCAGCTATCCTGTGCTCTAAGAAAATTAATGAATAGTAAGCTGTATATGCAATTTGTGTGGAACTCATATAACCTGTGCGTGCTATACACAGCAGGTATCCTCCCTCTGACAGTGAACCTGGACTTCTACGAAGCTGTTCTCTTCCCTTTGTCCTGCTCTTATGGCACCTGGTCTGCATGCTTTGTTCCATTCTCTGATTGTCTTCTCTACATGCACATTGTCTCCACATCCTCAGGATCAGCTCCACCACAGGCAGAATGAAGGCCTTTTCCACCTGAAGCTCCCACTTCATTGCTGTGAGATTATTCTATGTCACAGTTTTACTCTGTCATCTAATGAGAACATGAGGATCATTTTGGAGTTTTCTTCTCCATAAAATATGATATGGGCACTTCTCTAGTGAATCCCTGAATCTACAGCCTGGGAAAGTAGTTGGTGATTGCAGCTCTGAGGAAAAACCTGGGAAAATGTTTACAATGTTACAAATAGCAAAGTATTGATAGAGTTGAGGAGGAGTTAGATTAGAACTGCATGCAACTGGATATCTGGTGAGTTCACATTAAGTAGAATTTCCTGATTGCTCATGATATGAAATGCTGTGAGATGCCTTACAAAATAATTTAACTTCCCATATTTTGGCATATTATCTTTTCATACTTTCTATTCATAGAGATTTTAATTGAACACGTTTGTTGATCACTCTCAATGTTTCTAAGCAGGAATCATTTTTTCCTCTCTCATTGAATAAAACTCAGTTCTATAAAATGAGCACTATCAATTACCAAGGAGATTTTCAACATTCTTTGTTATTATTTTTACTGAAGTATAACATAATAGAGAAAATGCACAGCTCTTAGTGTACACCATGTGAATTTTCTCAGAGACTCCAACATTAAGGAATCAACAACCAAAACAAGTGCCCCATATGAAACATCATCCTTGTCAGAGAGTTCACTATCATAACTTTTAACTCCAGAGATTACTTTGCCTTTCTTTTGTTCTTGTACAGTATAGCTTGATATCATTCACTCCAGAATCTACTTGTACAACCCATGTTGTTATGTGTATTAGTACATTGTTGACCTTCTTCAGTGCTGAATAGATTTCTTTTGTGTGAATACATAATTTATTGAACCATTCTGTGGTTGATGGATATTTGAGCAGTTTTTGGTATCCAATCATTATGAAAAGTGTAGCTATGAATATTCTTTTTGTCTCAATGTGAAGGAGGTGTTCGTTGTTTTGAGTGTATAACCAAGGCTATCTTTGCTGGATTATAGACTATGCATATATTTCAACTTAGTAGATAGATTCCAGCACTTTTCATTTTGGTGTATTAAAGTTCCAGTTGATTGATTTTGTGATTACACTATGATTTTTAAATTTCTTTTCGTTTTAGTATCTGTTGGGTGAAATATGTTTTCGTTTGTTTGCATATTACATTTTCCAGGTAACTAATGAAGTTGAACACCTCTCTTACTCCCATTCCGTGATTGCCTTTCATTCTCTTCATGTTGTCTTTCGATGAATAAAAATTTTATTTTTTATACAGTCCAGTGTTCCTTCTTCCATTATAGTTTGAAATTTTATGTTCAATTAATAAATTTTTCTCTACTCTAAACTTACAAAAATGTTCTTCTGTGTTTTTACGGAATTGGCTAGTGTACATAATGTATAATAAGGATCAAAGTTCATTCTTTTTTGCATATGGAACTGCAATCGCCCAAGCACTATTTTATTCCCCACTGCACTGAAACGTTATCTTTATCATAAACCAGATAACTGTATAAATATATAGATAGACAGATAGATATATAATACATACATACATACATAGGACTGTAAAATGTGTCTTTTTATTTTGAAAATTACTTTCATTCCATTGACCATTTTGTTTATTTTTATTCCAAAAACACAGTGTACTAATAATATCATTCTAATAGGTTATACATCTGGTAACATTGGGTTCCTCCAAAGTTTATTCTTTTTGGAGAATTTGGACCATTCTAACATTTGTATTATCACATAAATTGTAGAATCACATTGTGGACAGCAAAAAATGTCTAGAATTCTGGTTGGGATTGAATCTATAGATCAAGGTGACAAGTGTTGATGCCTTTACAAACTGAGTCTTTCAATTCATAAACAAGTTATATATCTCCATTTAGCTAGCTGGATATAATATCCCTAAGAAATACTTTGGAATTTTAATTTTAGATTTCTTTCGCACATTCTGTGAAATGTATTACAAGGCATTTAGTGTTTTTGTTCTAGTCAAATGTTATAACTTTAAAATATCCTATGTGTTTGGTTGTATGAGGAAATGCAATGGAGTTTAGCATATCCAGTGATCTTGGGCCTAGTTTATAGCAGGTGCAGGTAATAACTGATCTGCTTTTTGTAATTTAAAATCAAATTTATATTTTTCTAGAGTTTCATAGATGAACTCATATAACATGTACTTACTGTATGGCTTTTTGTTTACTCTGCATACTAGTTCTGAGATTCATTGATGACATTTCATTCTTTTACCTGCTGGTGGACATATATGTCATTTCCTATTTTGGGCTATTATAAATAAAGTTGCCAGAACCAATAGTTAAATATCTTGTGGGGACATGGAATGAGTAGTGGAAGAAGGTAGTGAGAAGTACAAACTACGACCATGTGACCAGTTAGGGAAACAAGGACTGTAATGGTAATAAATATTCCTTCCTTGTTTTGTTATGGGTAGGTTAGTATATGCTTTATACATAAAAGATCTTTATTTTATTGCCTATCTTATCCCCTTTTCATATCACGTAAGTCATATTAATTTTATGTCATAATATTTAAGTTATAGAATAACAAATTTAAGAGTGAATACTACCCAAGGATTTGCACCCTATTCTGGAGAGTTTTGATATATTTAAAGTTTTGCGCAGAGCAGTAGAGTGTTATTAGGCAAAAAATATGTCAGGTGTTTTTTTATTTAGAGATTAAGTATGGCTTAAGATGATGTGAATGATTGCCAAGTGGACAAGGGGTGGACTGTGATGGTTAGGCTCCTATGTCATCTTGGTCAAGCAAACAGGGGTCTAATTATTACTGTGAAGACATTTCTTGGCCTTAAATCATTAGTAAATTAATCTACTCCTAATTATATTTATAGTCAACTGAGGAGATTGTCTACTGCAAGGAGAGACATCTTCTCCAATCATCTGAAGGCCTTTAAATAGGAAGTGATGATTTCAGCAGTCAGAAAAGAGAATTCCTATCTCTACTTCAGCCAGTCATCTTCTCCTTAAGAATTTGTAATAAACCTTCATTGGAGTTTCCAGTTTGCAGTCTTTCCTATGGAATGTGAACTTTTGTATTCTAAGAGTAGCATGAGACAATCAGACAATTTTATAAAATATCATAATATTTATAGATATCTCCTGTTGGTTCTGTTTCCCTAGAAAACCTGACTAATACAAGTTTTTGGGAACAGCTTGTGGTTTACCTAGCATTTCCCTAACTTTGAATGATGTTGATCTTTTTTTTTTATGTATTTATTGTCAAATTATGTATCTTTTTTATACAATGATTGTTTGGAATATGCTGCCCATGTTTATTTAATTTTGTCTTCTTAGTACTAATCTGTAAGAATTCATTATAACTTGTGAAGAAGACCTTTGCCATGTATGCGGCAGGCAGGACTCTAAGATGTCCCCAGGGATCTCTAATGCTTTCTCTTACTTCATATACAATATCCACTCCTAGCCTGTAGGCAGAACCTGTGATAATTTCTATAATTTGCTTTATGGAATTTTGATGGAAATTATAACGAATCTATAGATCAAATTGGGTAATATTTAGAAATAACAAAACTGATGATTCAAACATATGAGCATGTCATATATGTTAATTTATTTAGGTTTCTTAATAAGCAAATTTATTCAGTACACTTTCTGCTTTCCAAGTAACTGCAAACCACATTGTAAATAGAATCTCTGCAATTATGTATCAAGGATCCACATTTTCCCAATTTCTGATAACTCATTCCTTAATTCCTTTTAAACAATCCCAAGCAGCATCCTCAAAGTCCAGTTTCTACTAACTGTCCATTCAGATATTTTAACGTTTCTCTATCATGGTACACAAAAACCTCTCAGCTCCCAAATTCGGAAACCAGTTACCTGTATAGGTATTTGTTATTGCAGCACTCAATTTCCAAGTGCAAACATCTGTATAAATTATATTTCTCTTCATAACAAATAATTCTAAAAACTTGATGACCTTGAAAATGGTATCTCACAATTCTAATGCAAGTTCTGGTATAAGAGAGGGCAATGTAGACTTAATTCTGAAAGAAGTGTGGGACTGTGTTTTGACCAGTCCGGTAATTTCCTGAAGTTTTAACACAAAGCTTGTCTTTGTTTAACCTGTGTTGTGGGTGTTTTCAGGACTGAGGCAACTTCCATGGTGGTATCTATTTAAAGAATATAAAAGAAAAGATATTAACCACTGTCACCTGGTGTAATGGGTAACAGTTGGAGGAAGCAATAGACCTATCAGAAGCTGGGGGAAAAAGTGGCAGGGATGGACATACTCAGAAGAACAAGGGCTTTGTAAAGATCCCACTTCCTTCATAATCTCGATTGTCACACACAGGCCCAGGACAGATTCATGTTCAAAATTGACCTGAAAAGATATTTAAGCTAATCCTATCTGACCTACTGACTAGGACATCTTTCTAAGCTGCCAGCTAAATACTGAAGGCTATATTCCAGAGATACAGGCTCTATAAAGACTAAAACTTAATGACAAGATTTTACGATTCTTCTTTTTTTCCACCACCTTACCACTGAAATGGCACCAGAATGAAGAGTCTATCTGAGGAGAGGTTCTTAGGGAAGCTTAAAGACAACAAGGGAGACAAAGGCAAGGACAGTGTAGGAATACGAAGCCTCTGTCTCCTTCCCCTACAGCAAACATTAAGTGTAACCTGACTACTAGAAAGATTACTACAGAATCCACACAAAAGGCCTATTTATTTCAGTTTCTATTACCAAATACATCACTTCCAACTTTAAAGAAAAAAATTGCAATTCATGCTAAAGGCAGAAAGTCAGAACAGAGATACAACCATCGGAACCACATTCAGATATGACACAGAATTTGGAATTATCAGACAAAACCTTTAAAATAATTATGATAATTATCTTAAGGGATATGATGAAAATGTGCACAACATACAAGAACAGGTGGATAATGTAAGCAGAGAGATGAAAAATCTAAGAAAGAACAAAAAGAAATGCTAGAAATCAAACACATTGTAGCAGTTTGATATAATTGATAAATTCAAAAAAAATATTGGATTATGCTTGTAATCTGATCTATACCTGGGCATGATTGAGTTATGATTAGGGCTTTGATTGGGCCATGTCATTAGGGCATTGAGTTCCTACTCCTTGGTGAGTGGGGACTCAAAGATAAAAGGCACGGCTAAGGACAGAGTTGGGGCTTTTGATGCAAGGGTCTCTGATGTTGGAGTTTTGATATTGGAGTTTGATACTGAAGTCTTAAACCAGAGCTCTGGGGAAAGAGACAGAGCCATTCACCTAATAGTCTACAGCTGACCTTGTGGAGGAAAAAGAGAAGCCAGCCCCAGAAATGAAATCTTGAAGCCAGAGTAAAGCAAGCCCCAGGAATATAGAAACCCAAGAAGTCTGAACCCTTGCAGCTGTCGGCAGCCATCTTGCTCCAAATAGACTTTGGTCAGGGAAGTAACTTATGCTTTATGACCTGGTATCTGTAAGCTCCTTATCCCAAATAAATATCCTTTATAAAAACCAATCAGTTTCTGGTATTTTGCATCAGCATCCCTTTGGCTGACTAATACACACATCATAACAAAAATGAAAACTACCTTTGGTAGAAATATCAGTAGGCAGGACATAGATGAGGAAAGATTCAGTATCCTCAAAAATAAGTTAAAGGATGAGGGCAAGATGGCAGTTGAGTAAGGCATTCCAGTAGTCAGGGCCCAGGAGACCAGTAGAGAATCCCGCAACATCCTTGAAAGAATGAAAGGAGATTGCCCTTCTGGAGTGAAGTCAATTAAGTAGAGCACTCCTCACCACAGAGGCCAGTGCCCATCCTCCACTCACGGTGCAAGACACCTAATGAGCTTTTCTGTGACTGGAGATGAAAGCTCCACTTCCCAAAAATATGGGAGAAAGTCCACAGAGTTCAGCTACTAATTAGTACATTTGGCTGGTTATGGTGAAATCCTAAGAGAAGTTCAAGTGTGAACCTGTCCAATCAGAAAGAGGCCAGTATCTGCCATTTTAAAAAGTAGGGCTGAATGAAAACCACAATGATAGTAGGGAGTGGCTTCTTTCTACAGAGATCAGACTGCAGCCCTAGCCTAGGCACCAGCCCCACCTCTGGGGAAACGACAGGCGCTTTTAGCCAGCATATACTGAATAGTATGACACCTGTAGCTCCATCCCTACCCCCAAGAAGAGATGCATTTCCTCATCCTTTCTGGGCAATGGCAGGCACTTTTGGCCTGGTCTGCACAGACTGGACTGTTGGATGCCAGTGGATCCACCCCCACCCCCAAATAGGAGAGGAGGGGGCTGGTGTTTCCTCAGCCTCTCCAGGACTTACAGGGACTGAACTGCTGGGTGTCTGTGGATCCATCCACTTCTGTATAGGACAAGAGGGGGCAGTGTTTCCAAGCCTCTCAGAGCAAGTACATTTGGCCCACATGGATTAGATTTTTGGGCACTACAGAGGGTCCGACCATCCCCAGCCTTGGCAGGGGAGGAGAGGGGTCAGAGATATGTCAATATACCTGGGCTACTGTGGTCATTTGGGACCTGCATGGCATAGATTTCTGCCCACACCTGCAACTTGATCCCTAACTCAGACAAGGGAGAATGGAGCTTGAAACTCCATCAGTCTCTCTGTGCAGCTACAGATGGTTGTGGCCTACATGACTTGGATTATTACATATGGTTGCAGCTCTGTCTCTAAACCTGGCAGAGGGGAAAGGTGGGCGAAGCCTCATTGGTTCCTGGGGCAATGTGAGAAGTTTCAGCCTCTGTAGATTACAGTACCAAAGACATCCTCAGTTCCTACTACACAACCATCAAGGGAGAAAGGGCAAGAAAGCCCAAAAGAGAGAAACTGCATCCATAAAAAATACATCTAGTAAGCCAGATACCAAGACACCAACAAAAAATTAGAATCCAAACCAAACATCAGGAAGACATGGTCCAGTTAAAGGAAAAAGATAAGTCTCCAGATGACATAGAGAATTTGTGACAGCTAATCATAGATGTTCAACAAATCTCCTTAAAAATCAATGAGATGGCTAAAAGATTAAGGATATTAAGAAGACACTGGGTGAGCACAGAGAAAAATATGAAAGTATAAATAGAAAAACAGCAAGTCTTATGAGAATGAAAGGCACAATAAATGAAATAAAAAATATACTGGAGGCAGGAGAACCAGCAAGACGGTGGTGGGGTAAGGAGCTACTAGAGTCAGCTGCTGCTACAGGGCAGTTAGTAAATACCCAAAGCTCTCTGGAGTTAGCTGAAGCACCTGTTTGGAGGCTCCAGGAGACTAGAAGTACATCCCGCAACATACTTGAAGGAATGGAAGGAGGAGACTGCCCACCTGCAGAGAAGACTGGTAAGTAGAGCTCTCCATGCCATGGAGTCCAGTGCACATCCACCACTGGAGACACAAGCCACCTTAGGAACTGTTCCATGGCTGGAATTGAAAGCTTCACTTCCCCAAAACAGGGGAGGAAGAGGCAATTGGGCACCAATTTCAGCTACTGTTAAGTAAATTCAGCAGGCTAAAGTATAATCCTGAGAACAGCTGAAGTTTGAGCCTGTCCAAGTCAGAAAGAAGCTGGGGAGCTGCCATCTTAATTCTGTGCCAGGCACGAGGGGAAGCAATGGAGACTGAAAATCCCAGTGCTGGTGGGTGGGGACCGGTTTCTTTCCATCCAGGTCAGATTGCAGCTCCAACCTAGGTCCAAATGCCACCTCTGACAGGGAAGAAGATGTGGGGACCTGTGCCAGCCTCTCTGGGAAATTACTGGCCAAGCCGCAAAGACTAGTGATTATCCCACTCTGGCAGCACAAGCCGCACCAGAAACTATTCTGTGGATGGAATTGGAAGCTCCATTTCCCAGAAACAGAAGAGGAAGAGGTGGTTGGTCGTTGATTTCAGTTACTGATTGGTAGACTTTGCTGTCTAAGATAAAACCCCAGGAACAGATGGGGTGTGAATCAGCCCAAGTCCTAAAGAGGCCAGTGGTCACCATTTTGACTGCCCCCAGCCTGAGGGGAAGCCGGGCTGACCGAAAATCTCATGAAGGTAAGAACCAGTTTCTTTCACCCAGCTCAACATGCATGCAGCCTAGCCTAGGCTTCTGCTCCACCTCTGGCAGGGAGGAGGCTGGTGGGACCTGCACCAGCCTATTCAGGTAACTGCAGTTAACTTTAGCCAGCAGAGATTGAAAATCAGAAGTCTACCAGGACAACTGTGGTCATGTTAGACATACATTGCATAGATTGTTGCCCACACCTGCAGCTCCATCCCCACCCTAGGCAGGGGAGAAAAGAAACTTTATCAGTCTGTCTGGGCAACTACAGTCTAGGCCTGCATGACTTGGATTATTCCACACAGCTGTGACTCTGTCCCTACCCTTGGAAAAGGAGAAAGTTGGTAGAAGCTTCATTGTTCCCAGGCACAATGAGGGCAGCTTGAGCTTTCACAATTTACAACACCAACTACATGCATGGCTGCTACTGCACAACCAGCAAGGGAGAAAGGGCAAGAAGCCTTAAACTAAAGAGAAAAACTGAACCCAGAATAAATCTCTAGTAAACCAGATGCCAAGACAACAACAAAAAATTACAATACATACCAAAAAACAGGAAGCTGTGGCCCCATTAAAGGAACAAGATGAGCCTCCAGATGACATAAAGGAGTTGAGATAACTAATCATAGATGTTCAAACAAATCTCCTTAATAAATTCAATGAAGTGGCTAAAGAGATTAAGGATATTAAGAAGATACTGGATGAGCACAAAAAAAGAATTTGAAGCATACATAGAAAAAAAGCAGATCTTATGGGAATTAAAGGTGCAATAAATGAAATTTTAAAAAACATTGGAATCATGTAATAGTAGATTTGAGAAAGCAGAAGAAAGGATTGGTGAACTTGAAGAAATGGGCTCTGAAAGTGAACATACAAAAGAAGAGAGGAAGAAAAGAACCGAAAAAATTCAACAAGGTCTCAGGGAACTAAATGACAGCAAAAGGCATGCAAACATACATGTCATGGGTGTCCCAGAAGGAGAAGAGAAGGGAAAGGGGGCAGAGGGAATATTTGAAGAAATAATGATAGAAAATTTCCCAACCCTATTAAGGACATAGATATCCATGTCCAAGAGGCACAAAGTACTCCCATCTGAAAATATCTGAGTAGACCAACTCCAAGACACATACTCATCAGAATGTCAAATGCCAAAGACAAAGAGAGAATTCTGAGAACAGCAAGAGAAAAGCAATGCATAACATATAAGGGATATCCAATAAGATTAAGTGCTGATTTCTCACCAGAAACCATGGAGGCAAGAAGACAGTGATTTGATACATTTAAGATACACAGGAGAAAAACTTCCAGCCAGAGTCTTATATCCAGAAAGACTCTTTCAAAAATGAGGGTGAGATTAAAATATTCACAGATAAACAGAAACTGAGGGAATTTCTAAGCAAGAGACCAGAATTTCAGGAAATACAAAAGGGTGTACTAGAGTTGGAACAGAAAAGACAGGAGAGAAATGCCTGCAAGAGAGTCTAGAAATGGAGATTATATCAATAAAAGTAACCAAAAGTGTCAAAAGTGCTGAAATTAAAATATGACAGATAAAACTCAATAGTCAGGAATAAATTTAACCAACAATGTAACGCACTTGTATTCAAAAACTGCAACTCAGTGTTAATGGAAAATCAAAAAAGGTCTAAATAACTGGAGGAACATTCCATTCTCATGGGTTGGAAGACTAAATATCATTAAGATGTCAATTCCTCTCAAATTGATAAAGATTCAATGCAATCCAGATAAAAATTCCACCAGAATTAAAGAAAAAAACTGAAAGCATGATCATCAAATGTATTTGGAAGGGTAAAGTGTCCTGAAAAGCCAGGAACATCATAAAAAGGAAAAGTGAACTCTCATCTTGAGACTTTAAATCTTATTACCTAGCTATAGTGGTAAAAAAAAAACAGCATGATACTGTCCTAAAGACAGACAATAGACCAATGGAATCAAATTGATGGTTCAGAAACAGACCCTCACATGTATGGTCATGTGATTTTTGATTAGCCTGTCAAATCACACAGCTCAGGCAGAACAATCCATTCAAAAAATGGTGCAGAAATTATTGGATATCCATAGCCAAAAGAAGGAAGGAGGACCCCTATCTCACACCTTATCCAAAAATTAACCCAAAATAGATAAAAAAACCTGGAAATAAAATCAAGAACCATAAAACTTCTAGAAGAAATTGTAGGAAAATACATTCAAGATCTGGTTGTAGGTGGTAGATTCATAAAGGAGATAGGAGAAAGACTGAGTGGACTACTGATGTTTAAGATATGTAGAATTTTCAATTAGCTTTACTGTAAAAGTGAGGAAATGTATAGAGTGGATGGCAACATGCAGTGAGTAACAACTGGTTTATAAATGGGGATGTGACTGAAAATGGTTATCTAGGTATGTAAATGCCAATTGACAGAATGCTAGAGAATAACCTAGGAACTGAATAGCACAATAAACCAAGAGGTGGATGAGAATTGTGGTTGATAATACAGATGCAAGAGTGTCCTTTGTGAGCTAGAGAAAATGTATATCACTACTGTAGGATGTTGGGAATGTGGAGAAGCATGGGAAAATACAGCTGGAGTGACCCATGGACTGTGGTTAGTAGTAATAATATTCTTATATCTATGTGAAAGATGAACTGTGTTGGTAAAAAGGCATTATGGACATGTGAGCCAAATGTTCACTATGGTCATAGTAATAATCAGATAATATTATCTTATCTGTAGCAAACTTACCACCACAGTGTGGTGTGCTGATGGAAGGGTGTTGTTTGGGAACTCTGCATATGTGCATGGTTGTTTTATAAGTTTACAACTTCTGTCATAAAAATATATTTAAAAAATAAAAATAGGGTGGGTTGGGGAAAAACACATGAAATATTTGATAAAGACTATGATTAGTAGTAAGATTTTGTCAATCTTTCATAATTTCTAACAAACGTCTCACAACAATGCAAGCTGTTGGTGGAGGGTTGATGTATGGGACCCCTGTATGATGTTATGCGTATTTGCTTTGTAAGTTCACAACTTTTACTATACACTTAATTATTTATGTATGTTCATATATAAATGATATAAAGATAATAATAGGGTTGGTTGGGGGAAAAATACTTTGGTTAGTAGTAATATTGTGACATGCTCTTTAATCATTTAATCATTAATTTAAAAAATTTAACAACAGTGCAAGTTATTGGTGGTAGGGTGAGTTAAGAGAGTCCTGTATGATGTTTTACATGTTTGTTTTGTAAGTTCGCAACTATTATTATACACTTATTGTTTATGTATGTTTATGTATGAGTGATATACTTCAATAAGTTAACTAAAAATATATATACTGGAGGCATATTAGCCGATTTGAGGAGGCAGAAGAAAAAACTGGTGAGCTTGAAGACATGGCCTCTGAAAGCCAACATACAAAAGAACAGATGAGCAAAAGAATGGAAAAAAATTGAACAAGATCTCAGGGAGCTAATAGCCAGCAAGAGACATGCAAACATTCAGGTCATGGATGTTCCAGAAAGCAGAAGAGAAGGGGAAAATATCAGAAGGAATATATGAAGAAAAAATGGTAGAAAATTTCCCAACCATATTGAAGAACATACATATCCACATACAAGAATCTCAGTGTACACCCATCCCAATAAATCTGAATACCAACTCCAAGACACATACTAATTAGAATGTCAAGTAGCAAAGACAAAGATAATTCTGATAGCAGCAAGAGAAAAGAAGCACATAATATACCAGGAATATCCCATATGATTAAGTGCAAATTTATCTTCAGAAACCATGGAGACAAGCAAGCATTGATAAGATTTATTTAAGATACTGCAAAAGAAAAATTGCCAGTCAGGATCTTATATCTGACAAGACTGTCTTTCCAAAATGAAGATGATTTTATAATGTTTATAGATAAACAGAAACTGAGAAAGTTTGTAACTAAGAGACTGACTTTGCAGGAAAGACTAAAGTGAGTACTGCAGCCTGAAAAGGAAAGACAGGAGAGAAAGGCTTGGAAGAGAGTCTAGAAATGAAGATTAAATCAGTAAAAGTAACTAAAAGTGTCAAAAGATTGGTGAAAATAAAATATGACAGATAAAGCATGAAGCTTAAACGGGTGATATAAGAATTGCCATTACAGTAATAACTTTGAATGTTAATGGATTAAACTCCCCAATAAAAAGACACAGACTGATGGAATGGATAAGAGAATATGAGCC
The DNA here is from genome assembly GCF_030445035.2 of Dasypus novemcinctus. Classification (NCBI taxonomy): domain Eukaryota; kingdom Metazoa; phylum Chordata; class Mammalia; order Cingulata; family Dasypodidae; genus Dasypus; species Dasypus novemcinctus. Next base: position 19,454,774 of record NC_080684.1, read on the forward strand.
ATTTATATGCTATCTATCAGATATAAGAGACACACCTTAGATCCAAGGATACTGATAGATTAAAAGTGAAAAGCTAATAAAAGATATTCCATGCATGCAGTTACAAAAACTAAAAAAAAAAAAAAGAAAGCTGGGAGAGCTATACTTATATCAAATTAAATACACTTTAAAAGCAAAACTGTTATTAGGGCCAAGAAAGGACATTATACATAAGTAAGCCAGACAATTTGCTGGAAGAAATTACAATCATAAATGTACATGCACTTAACCAGGATGACCCAAATTACATGAGGCAAACACTGGCAAAACTGAAGGGAGAAATAGATATATCTACAATAATAGTTGGAGATTTCAGTACACCACTCTCAGCATCAGAAAGAACATCTGGGCAGAGGATCATTAAAGATTGAATAATAGGACAAGTGGGCTAAACCTAATAGACATATACAGAACATTGCACTCCAAAACAGCAAGATATACATTCTTCTCAAATGCTCATAGGTCATTCTCCAGGATAGACCATATGTTGGGTCACTAAGCCAATCACAATAAAGCCAGCAAGATGAAAATAAACAAAACACTTTCTCTGATAATGGGATAAAGTTGGAAATGAACAAGATGCAAAAAAATGGAAAAGTCACAAAAATATGGAGTATAAGCAACACACGCATAAACAATCAGTGCATCAAAGAAGAAATTGCAAGAGATATCAATCAATATCTCAAGATGAATGAAAGCAAGAACACAACATTTCAGAACCTATGGGATGCAGTAAAGGCAGTGCTGAGGAGTAAATTTATAGCTCTCAAAGCTTACAATTAAAAGAAGAGCTAAAATCAGTGACTTAACTACACAGCTGGGGGGAAGAAAAGGAGAGCAAATTATTCCCAAAGCAAGTAGAAGCAATGAAATAACAAAGATCAGAGCAGAAATAAATGAAATCTAGCCAACAACAAAAATAGAATTAACAAAACCAAAAGTTGGTTTTTTGAGATTAACAAAATTGAAAACCCTTAGCTAGACTGACAAAGAAAAAAAGAGAGATGATGAAAATAGATGAAATAAAAAATGAAAACAAACACATTACTACTGACTCCACAGAAATAAAGATCTTAAGAAGTTACTATGAACAACTGTAAGCCAACAAACTAGACAATGTTGATGATTTGGAAAAGTTCTTAGGAACATATGAACAACATACAATGACCCTAAAAGATATAGAAGACCTCAAAAAGCAAACGCAAGTAAATTGACTGAAATTGTCATCAAACAACTCCTCAAAAAGAAAAGCCCAAGACTAGTTGGTTTCACAGGTGAGTTTTGCGAAGCATTCAAAGAATATTTAATACAAATCTTACTCAAACTCTTCCAAAAAACTGAACAAGAAGGAACACTATTAAACTCATTATATGAAGCCAATATCACCCTAAAAACAAAGCCAGACAGAGATATTACACAAATAGAAAATTACAGACCCATTTCTCTAAAGAATTCAGATGCAAACATCCTCAACAAAGTACATCAAATTGGACACAACAGCACATTTTTTGTCTTTATTTATTTTTCCAACATTACATTAAAAAAAATGAGGTCCCCATAAACCCCCCACCCCCCTCACCCCACTCATCCCCCCACAGCAACAACCTCCTCCATCATCACGAGACATTCACTGCATTTGGTGAACACATCTCTGAGCACCGCTGCACCTCGTGGTCAGTGGTCCACATCATAGCCATTTAAAAATTTTATTCACCATGATAAAGTGGGTTTTATACCAGGCATACAGGAGTGGTTCAACACAAGAAAATCGATCGCATAATACACCACACTAATAAATCAAAGAATATCACATGATCCTATTCACTGAGGTAGGAAAGGCATTTGACAAAATACAGCATCCTTTCTTGATCAAAATAATACAAAAGTTAGGAATTGAAGGAAATTTTCTCAACAAGATAAAGGCCATGTGTGAAAACCCCACAGGTAACATTGTACTCAATGGTAAAAGACTGAAAACTTTCCCACTGAGATCAGGAAAAAACATGGGTGTCCCTGTCACACTGTTGTTCAATGTAGTGCTACAGGTTCTAGCTCAAGAAATCAGGCAAGAAAAAAAAAAAGGCATCCACATTGGAAAGGAAGAAGTAAAACTTGCTATTTTCAGATGATATGATCCTGTATCTAGAAAGTTCCAAAATATCTGCAAGAAAACTACTAGAACTAATAAACTGCTAGAACTAATAAACAATTTTAGTACATTGTCAGGATGCAAGATTAATACACAAAATCTGTGGTGTTTCTATGCACTTATAATGTGCAATCTGAGGAGGGAGTCAGGAAAAACTTTCATTTACATTAGCCAATAAAAATTCAAATATTTAGGAATAAACTTAGCGAAGTATGTGAAGCATTTGTATTCAGAAAACTACAATGCATCGCATTGATAAATAAAATACACCTAAAAAATTTGAAGAATATTCCATGCTCATGGATTGGAAAACTATCATTAAGATGTCAGTTCTCCACAAATTGATATAGGGATTTAATGCAATCCTGATAAAAATTCCACCAGCATTTTTTAAGCAAGTGGAAAGCACAATTATCAAATTTATTTGGAAATGTAACAGGTTCTGAATAGCCAGAAACATCTTAAAAAGGAATAACAGTCACTTCTGGACTTATATCATGTTACCTAGCTACAGTGGTAAAAACACATGGTACTGGCATAAAGATAGACACATAGACAAATGGAACCATATTGATGATGGTTCAGAAACAGACTGTCACATCTATGGTCAATGATTTTTGATGAGCTTATCAAACCCCCAAAGCTGGGAAAGAACAGTCCAACAAAAAATGGTGCTGGGAGAATTGGATATCCATATCCAAAAGAAAGACAGGAGACCCCTATCTCAAACATTATGCAAAAATTAACTCAAAATGGATCAAATACCTAAATATAAGAGCTAGAACCAAAAAGCTCCTAGAAGAAAATATAGGAAAGCCTCTTCAAGACCTGATGGTAGGTGGTGGTTTCTTTTTTTCAAAGCAGTTCTATTGATTTTGGATAGATACAATATATCCAAAGTGTACAATCAATGTTTTAATACAATCACAATATTGTGCATTCATCGCCACAATTTTTTTAAAGATATATAGGTCACACAAAATGTTACAATAAAAAATATAACAAGTTTCCATATACCCCACTAAATTTATGAGCTAAATACAAAGAATAAATGCATGGAGTTAATTCCTAGAGTATAGGTTATTAGTAGATAAGTGGAGGGCTGTGACAGTGTACTGATGTTTAAGCTTTAATTGACCTAAATGTACATGTGTAGAAATGGATAGATTTGATGGTAAGACATAATAAGTAGAAGCTGGTTTATAAATGGGATTGTAGCTGAAAAGGATATTCTAGTGATGTAAATGTCATTTGAAAGAAAGCTAGAGAATAATTTAGGAACTGAATAACATAGTGAACTGAGGGTGATGACAATTGTTGTTAGTCCAAATGCAAGAATGTCCTTCTGTGATCTAGAATGAATGTACATTACTATTGTAGTGTGGTGGAAATGTGGAGAAGCATGAGAAAAATACAATTTATGTAACCTATGGACTATAGTTAACAGCAATACTGTAATATTTTTTCATCAATACCCAAGATGCCCTGTGTTAATAATAAAGAGGTATGGAAAACTATGCCAAATGTACACTTGATGATATTATGTCATAATCTGTAACAAATGATCCACAATGGTGTGATGTGTTTGTGAAAGGTTTTTCTGTGGGAATTCTATACATGTGCACAAATGCTTTATAAGTTTACAACTTTTTAAATACAAATATATATTTTTAGAAAAGGAACTCAAAGGCTGAAAATTGAAAAAAAATTGCATGGGATGATATAATGGAGAATAGATTTTATAAAGTCCTTGGTTCACTGTGGGTATTTAAAAAAATATTCATTGAATGAAAACATGAGTAAATGTGCTCAGTGTTGTATACTTTGCATTTGAGATGTATTTACAGCATCCCATAGGATGCATGGTTCTATGGTCATGAGGGAGACATAAACATATGGATGGTCATTGATGTCATGGAGTTAAATAAATAATGCCAGGAGAGATATGTACAATAGAAATAGAAGATTTCAGGACACAAATCTGGAGAAGAGTGTCATTTAAAGAGATTGTTGAGGAAGTGGAAATGGTAGTTTAGACCAAAGTAGAGTTGTTTTAGATCCAGGAGTAACATCAAAGAGACCTAAAAAGCAGATTTTTAATGTACATAAAATAATCATCAATGGAGTCATGTTGCAGTAATCAAAGAAGGTAGGGTCCAAAGGAAATGAAGATACCAGTTCAAGGATTGTTCTTTCAGATAATTCTTTGTTTCAGATAAATTTCTTCTGATATTCCCCATGCAGATTATGCTAATTATCCATCCATTGAGTTCTTGCAATACCGGGTATGTGGTATGCCGTTTACGTTAGGCCATTGTAATACAGTTACCTGCTAGTATATCTGTCATTCCCACTAGACAGACTACTTGGAGGTAGAGGCTCTGACTTTTTCATCTTTTACCATGTCAGTGCCTGGGTGGTGAATAAATATTTTATCAAAGGATAAGCATGACTTTAAAGGGAAGGAGAGAGATAAGGAACAGGATTACCGAGTTGAGGGATGATTAGTTTTGTATTTTATTTTTGAAGATGGGAAAAAACAGGGCATTTTATACCTATAGAAAAGGAAATAGTAGCGCAAGGTAGGTCAAAACCATAGGACAAATGGGAAAGACTGATACAGCAAGTCCCAGGAGGAAACGTAAAAAATTCTCCCTCATACACCAGTTAGGGAAGTTTATTCTTTAGAGTTAGTTTTTCTGTGACACTGAAAAAAAAGGTGGTAAATTTACATGCAGATGTAGATAGAATTTGGGGTATGAAGGAAAATGATTAAGATATTCCCTGCTAAGTGTAAAACAAGATAATCTCGTGGGTGTTTCTTGTTAAGTTTAAGGAGAAAGAAAGATAATAGGTTTGTTGGTGGGTCAGTCTAGGTTTGAAGCATAAAATAAATCACACATCGTTTAATATCCTAGATATAGATATGGAGAAGGAAAGTAGAGCTTGTGAATGTAAGGAAAGAAAAAGACAGGAATGCAGGGCCATGAGTGTTCTAAAATTATGCATCATGGGTTCAGGAGAGAAAGAGGGAAAACTGAATCTTCATTGAAGTGATAGAGAGTGTATTAGTTTCTTAAGACTGCTGTAACTAATTACTTTAATGGAGGCTCGTTTTATTCTCTCAGTTCTGGAGACCAGAAGACTGACATCAAGGAGTCAGCTGGATTAGACTTCCTCTGAGGGGTCTGGGGGGGATTTCTTCCTTGCCTCTTCCAGTTCTTGTGGCTCCAGGCATCTGTCTGGGAGGTTTGTACAACTTCGATTTCCACTTCCATCTTCCAATCACTTCTCTGTTTGTGTCTCTCTTCTCCCTCTGTTTCTCTTTTATAAGGACACTGCTATTGGCTTTAGTGTCTACACTAAATCCAGGATGATCTCATTTTGGAAATCTTATTAATACATCTGCAACAACCCATTTTCCAAATAATGTCATTCACAGGTTCCAGGGTTCAGAGTTGGGCGTATGTTTCTGGAGATCACTAGTAACCCGCTATAGAGTGATACAAGGAAGAACTGAAGACTTTTGAGTTTCAGAGAGGCATAGTGTAAGTAAGACATCTAGCACCTTGCAGGATAGAAGTTTACAATCTGAGATTAAAGTTTACAGATTTGGGACCATTCAATAAGATGGATGATCAGATATTGAGGGTCATCAAATAGGTACAAGGCTGAAATCATTTTGAGCAACAGAGGATGGAGTCAGACACTACAAAATTTGAGATCAGGTTATTGGATGATTCAGAATAATAAATGCTGAAACTCCCTATTATGATATCAGAAAATGAGAAGACAGAAAGACTGTAAGCTGACATCCAAAGTACAGTACAAATGGGAGACAAGAAGTGGACAGTTGTAGATAAAACCATGATGGTGAATGAGGGCATGTTCTAGGGATGATCTCACAACCCCTGGACCAAACTCCATCCTAATCACAGTAGCCCACTCTCCATTCATTGATGGACTCATGGCCCAAGTACAGACAAGTAAACCATCCAGGTTTCCTGGCCATAGTAAACATTTGACTTAATCAGGCTAATCTAATGTCCCTCATTGGCAGTTTTTCTATTTAAAGTTCTTCATAATCTATCTTCAATTTCTTCCTCTCTACTGCTTTTCCCATGCATTATTAATATGGCGAAAATTTTTTCTTACATAAAAAAAAGAATTCTTCACCCTTGATACCAGTTCTTGTTACTTTCCTCTTCAATGCTCATTAATGCTAAACTCCTTCACAGTGTGATCTGAATTAAATGTTTTCTATCTTCCTACTTAATTGACAACCTTGAATTTGGCTTCCACTGACCACTACTAACACTGACACTAGTTTTACACATTTATGGACGAGAATATATCAGACATGGGAATAGATTGTCCTAGGTAAACTGGCCAAAACCATTTCTCCTCAAGACAAATCACTAAAGAACCAATTTGTATGAATGGGCATTTGCCCAAAATTTCTAGCACCAAATTTAGATTTCAGATATGAGAGGGGTGGTTCTGTCCCTCTGGGGACTTAATCAATGCTAGATGGTGTTTTTTTCTATTTTTGAGGATTTTCAGGATTTTAAAATTCTACTCCTATAATGGCACACCTCCCTTAAGCTCATGCTAATAGAAAATGGTAAGCTAAAAATCTGAAGTCAAGGATATCTACAGAACATTCTCTTGTAACTACAGAAATAAAATTTTTTTGTGCCATTGTGAAAAATGAGGGTAGAAAACAAAATGCAAAAGAAGAGTGAGTAACACATATCCTGAGGGTCTCCCACTCTAATGCATAAGCAAATAATGTGGGAACATTCTAGCCAGGCTCTTTGGGATGCAAGAGACAACCATAGCTCAAGTCCTGGGAAGTTTATCGCAGTAGTGCTGTTGAATGGAGTCCAAGGAAAGGAGTAACACCCATTCCCTGGAAGAGCAGGGGCTACTATGAAGCCAGGACACAGGCAGAACAGTATACTTTTATTTTATTTTTTTATAATTTTTTGTCTTTTTTTTTAATGTTACATTCAAAAAATATGAGGTCCCCATATAACCCCCACCCCCCTTACCCCACTCCTTCCCCCATAACAACAACCTCCTCCATCATCATGAGACATTCATTGCACTTGGTGAAAACATCTCTGAGCACCGCTGCACCTCATGGTCAATGGTCCACATCATAGCCCTCACTCTCCCACAGCCCACCCAGTGGGCCATAGGAAGACATACAATGTCTGGTAACTGTCCCTGCAGCACCACCCAGGACAACTCCAACCCACAAAAATGCCCCCACATCACATCTCTTCCTCCTACTCCCTACCCCCAGCAGCCACCATGGCCACTTTCTCTACACCAATGCCACATTTTCTTCGATTACTAAACACAATAGTTAATGAATAGAATATAAGTAAGTCCACTCTAATCCATACTGTATTCCTCCATCCTGTGGACCTTATTGCATCCAGCATCCATGTGGAATCTAAGCCCCCTCTTGATACAGAACAGTACTTTTAGTTGAACTAGACCACATCCTCTTCATTCTAAGTATTCTGTCATGACAGTGACTCACTTGTTTCCAATTAAATCATTATTTCAGGCCAGTTTATTCTACATGAAGAGACCCTAATTGGACAAGACAATAATATTTTGACAAATTTGAACCAGACTACACCACAGGCTGCTGAGTAGCCCATAATATAGGCCCTTTCTGATCATTGGCCATTGCTGTTCAAACACTTGCCTTGTGTGTTTAGAAGAACAGTGAATAATGTGTGGGAAATTTTTACCTAGAAGAAGAAGTTGACAGTGTCAGATATCTTGATTGGACATGTCCACAGACCTAAATAAATTACATATAAAGAGTTCTTTTTATAAAAAGAAAAGTGAAGAAAAAAGAAAATTGGATATTTATTAAGTTTATATATGATGAAGTGTTATGCATGAATTTGTTAAACCTCAGGTATTGACTAAATTACTCCTGTGCTTATAAATGGGAATGTGAATATATGAAGAATATTAAAGCATTGGCCCTAGTCAGCAAACCCCAGGAGCCCATGGGCAGACATTCTTCAGTTTCATAAGTATCAATGCATAACAGATTGTGACATGGACTCACAAGACATACGATAAAAATTACAGTGCAGTCTAGGGATGAATTTGGTGTATATCAGCAAATGCTTACATCAGTACCAATACCAGTAAATCAGTGCATGATATCACTCATCATTTGTAGTAATAATTTTTCCTCTATTAGCTGTTACTGTTTTGCTCAATAGATGAATTTTAATCTTAGAAATTACAACTATGGAAAAGGTTGGTTTGATAAATAAAATTTTAAGAATTAAAACAATATGCTAAGGAAAAATTAAGGCCTACTAAATTGCAGATAGAGTTTGATAAGAAGTATCTAAATTAAACTTAGATATAAAACTCAATATGTAGACAAATGATGCAAACAATTCACCAAAATGATAGCCATAATTGGTTTTTTTTCTTTTAAAGATATGTTTATTTATTTTCCCCCTTCCCCTCCTCCTGCCCTGCTGTTTTTGCTGTTTGTGTTGGTTTTCTTTTCTCATATTCTTTCCTCTAGGATTCACTGGGATTTGATCCTGGAGACCTCTGATGGGGAGAGAGGTTCCCTGTCAATGGCACCACCTCAGTTCCTGATTCCTGCTCTGCTTCACCTTGACTCTCCCCTTGTCTTTCTTTTGATGTGGCATCATCTTGCTGCACGACTCACTAGCATGGGGCACTAACTCACCATGTGGGCACTCGCGCAGGCACTGGCTTGCTGCATGGGCATGCTTTCTTCTTCTTTTTCACCAGGAGGCCCCAGGGATCAAACCCAGGTCCTCCCATATGGTAGGCAGAAGCTCTATCACTTGAGCTACATCTGCTTCCCTATAATTGTTTTTGGTTAATGGTTTGTTTCTTCTTTGTAATACTATATGCTTTCCACATAGTCTTTAAATACATTCAAGAGTATGTATTTAAAAAGTATGTATTTCAAGTATGAAAAACCTATCTCTTCTTATTTTGAAGATTGTATTTTATAAACTCAAACTTAGGTAAATGTATCAATAATGAAATTGGAATAATTCCCTTTAGGGAAATAGTTTTACATATCTAAATTGGCTGTTGGACGGGCTGGTTTTGGAAAGGATGATTTAGGGTCAGGGTGAGGCAATGTTAGGTGCCTGGGTGGAGTACAAGGTATAGGCAGGATGCTACAAAAGGGGAAAGGAGAACACTCCCCTTAGGGTTATTGACCACTCCTCCCAGGCCACTCTGCATGCCTATAGCTCTTATCCAGTTCCAGTTGACTTTACTATTTTCAAGAATCATTTTCCAAACCTTGTCCAATTTCTTCAAGCTTCCAGACTTTACTTAGTGTCTTCTTTCTAACAATAGTATGCTATGTATATACAGTGCTTTGTGGTTTTTAAAGTGACTTTTATTCCTGAATCCCCATTTATTTCTCCAGAATAAACTGCTGTTAGAAATCTTGATTTTTTTTTTTCAATTCTAAAATGCAAGAGCCTAAAATTCTCAGGCCCTAAAGCCTGAGCTCCCTGCTAATGGATATGGGAAACGTGCATGGAAGCTTGTGTTCTTATAAGGAGGAAAGGAGATAATAGTCTGGCTAGCCTGGGGGCTAGGAAGGGCTTGGGGAGGTATGTCACAGATTCCCTAGGACAGGGGTACTTAACAACCATTTTTTGTTCCACGGACCCTTTGTTAGGTGAAAACCATGGACCCCTTACTAAGTCCACACTATACTGTGTATTATTTAATAAGTATATCACATCTGTACCAACACATACCCACTACAATAATGACTTCTTTTATTTCGATTCAAGTGCAAGTTATTTCAATTCAAGGTAAGAACCCTTGCTCTAGGATCTGAGTTTTGGGGACTAGAATGGTGGAAAGATTAATAGAAGTAGACAAGTTTTGCAACTCTCAACTTGGTCTGGCTCCCAACGATATTTCTCAGAGACTGGGAGCTTCAGGAAGGCACCAATATTAGCTTGGGGCCCCACCTGCCTCCTGAATGATAGAGTAGCAGTATTCAAGTACAGTAGTCTAAGAAGATGTTTGTGGCCTCAATGTGTCCCAGCTCTGAGGGGGCATACAACTGAGAGGTCCTGAGTCCCAAAGAATTTATGGAAGAGGCTCAAAGTGAACAAACACATCTGAAAAGGCATATAGATGAGGCAAACCTTTGCACAGTTCTGAATGCTGACAAGAAGACAGGACTTGCTTGGGGTCCTGGCAATACAAATTTAGAGATGTGTGCCAGTGACCAACGAGTACAGTCATCTCTGTGAGAGCAGCAATAGTCCAATTCCAATGACCATGAGCTAGACAGGCCCTCCCTACCAATGTCTGGGTGTTCTATAGCCCTCAAGCCTCACACTTGGAATATTAATAGAGAGAAGGGAAGAGGAAGGGGAAAGGAAGAATCATGAATGAACTTAGCATTTTCCAGTGATTGAGTTTAGTCTCAGTTGGCTGAGTTTACCTTGAATTTGGCCTCATTAAAATCTTCATTACCAGAAGGATAAGAGAGACTGGAAGACTAAGTCAAATTCAGTCAAGTGTAATCTTTGTGTGCTTGAGTTTTATTCCTTGTGACGCTCATACCCACCTCACATCCTTTTGATGTAATGTAAACAAGATCACATCTGTTATACTGTACTGCAGCACTGTAAGAAGTTTATTTTCTTCTGGACTCTAAATTATGAAGTAGGGAGAATTAAGACTGGTAAGTCTGATCACAGTGAAACTTTTAATGCAATAGTTGAATACTTGAAGTGTTCCCAGTGCTTTATATTAACCCATTTAATCATCAAAAAAACCATATGATGTATTATAATACATATTTTATAAATAATAGTAATAAATAATAAATACATATCTTATAAATAATAATAATAAAAACACAAGGCATAAAGAGATAGAGTAACTTGTTCCAGGTCTCAAAGTTAGCAAGAGGCAGAGGTGGGATTTAGACCCTGCAGTCTGGCGCCAGTGTCTGAGCTCTCCACCATTGTCCTCCAGCCTGTAGTAACTGAAATAGAAACCCCCAGAGTAGGCAGTCACACTAATGAGACCTAAGACTATTTTAAATTCAATATGCTGTAATGTCCCCTTTATTATTTTTTATTGAAATTCACAGATAATATCACAAAGCCTCACATAAAATTTCACAAAAATCAATATAATATGCTAAATGTCAATGTCATACTTTGCTAAAAGCTGCTGGGAGCAATATACAAGAAATGGGTTGGCTTTTATAAAGAGAATTTGTTAGGTTAAAAGCTTACAGTTCTGAGGCTGTGAAAATGTCCAAATCAAGGCATCATCAGAGATCTCACCTCACTGAACTTCAGCTTCTGGTGATCCTGGACTCCTGCCACGTGGCAAAGTACAGTGGTGGCTCCGCTGGTCTCTGCCTTTTCCTCCAGGCTCACTTTCTCCCGAGCTCAGCTGTGGGAGATCAGGCACATGTCTGGGTCAGCTTTTCTCTCCTCTCTCCTCTGGGCCTTGTTGCTTCAGCTTCAGGTTGCTCTGTCTGTAGGATTTTTCACTCCCAGTTACATTATTGCAACTTCTAGAGGTTTCTCTCTACCTCTGAGTCCTTCTTTCTGTTTGCCTGAGGCTTTTATTACTTAATTTATAAAGGACTCCAATAAGAGGATTAAGACCACCCTGAGCTATACCCTACTGGAGCAATCTAATCAAATGACCCCCAACTGATCTAATCTAACCAAAGGTTCACAGGAGGTTCTATTTAAGAACATACTTTTCTAGGGGTTGGATGAAAGACTCAAATCAACACAGTCAACAAAAGATATATAAAAGGAAAATAACTCATTGTAACATAATTATTTTAATAGAAATGCCTGGATACACCTACACCAGAAGCCATAATAAAGGAGTCACATGCTGGACCCTAACACAAAACCAGGTTTAGCACAGCAGATGCAAACACATATGGACACAGATGTGCCCTGCTGACAGATCAGGCACCATGAGCAGCATAGCCATCAGTGGTGGAATTTTCTGAAATGTTGAAAATCATCTTAAAGACAAAAAAAAACCAAAAAAACCCTTGGTTTACACAATAGTGCATTCCTAAAAATTTCACTGTATATTACCTCCATGATAAAATTTTTGTGTTTGGTATGAAATGCAGTCAGGTTTTGGACTCATTAATTTGTAGCAATCTTTATACCTACATTAATGTCCGCCAGGTGGGCACAGGAAAGGTCTTCAGAATAGCAGGACTATCCTGCACATTGCAGGATAGCTGGACCCTATTCTCTAAGTACTAGTAACTCCCTCCAATCAGTGTGACAACCAAAACTCCTCACATTTCCAAACAGTCTCCTAGTACTGGTGCCACCACCATTGTGAACTACAGACCTAAAGCCTGTAACCTCCAGATCTCAAACAGTGACACCAGATTGGAGTGCCCCAGTGAGAAGCTGATGTTCTCCTCTGGGTAAAAAAGTGACTTAAAATCTCTGACCCCTAGTCAGGTACACAGTGAGAAGCAGCAGGTATCCAGGAGACCGAGTTTGGATGAATCTCCATTCAGAGCCACAAAGAGAAAAGGTTCAAGTATTCTTATATCTCAGGAAAGAGTACTTTTGCCAGAGGGGAGAGACACGAAAGGTGAGAGGTGTTATATAAACACCAGGGAATTAGCAGAGCATCACCTTCTGCCAAAGAACTACCCCTGGTCTGCAAAGGAGGGGGAGAGGATTTAGAGCAGAATTGGGCTTCAGCTCACTAAACCCAGAAAAGTGCAGTAAATACATGAAGCCACTGACCACAAACAGGAGATACCCCAACAATATCCACTATTCAAATCCAGTTGGTCACTCTTCTATTGGGTAAGTTTTCTATGGACAAAACTCAGGCTTGATCTAGGGAGAAGAGACCATCTTGTGGAACTTTCATTCACAGATCCTACCAACGGTCCACCAGGAGAAGACAAAGACAGGATACAAAGAACTGGGTTACTAGCCCTCTTGAATTTTGCAAAATAATTGTAAACATTTAACAAACATCTGTAACTGAAGAAAATGGATTCACATTTTTAAAAATTCATTTTATTTTTGTATTTTTTAAAAATTGATTTTATTGAAACCTAAATAAAGTTTAAATCTATTCAAAGTGTACAATCAATAAAATAAAATTCATTTTATTTTTGTATTTAAAAAATTGATTTTATTGAAACCAAAATAAAGTGTAAATCCATTCAAAGTGTACAAATTGATTTTATTGAAACCTAAATAAAGTGTAAATCAATTCAAAGTGTACAATCAATGGTAAATCCATTCAAAGTGTATAATCAATGGTGTAAACACATAGATGTACATTTATCACTTCAGTCCTTCTGAAAGCACTTCGTTTTTCTAATAATAATAATAATAAACAAACAAAACTCATCACCTTGCAATCTCTCTATGCTTATCCTGCCATTCATAGTTGCTATTCTTTTTCCTTCTCTCTAGCATATTTTGATTTATATTTTGAAAAAACAGACATATATGCATTATCACCCATACTTATATTATACATTGGTCATATAATTTTATACAGTCCCATTTTACAGGTATTAGCTTTCATTCTCAGAACATGCATAACTTGAGACTTTCCCTTTCAACCACAGTCATATCCATGTAATGTTTCTTCTAGTTACAAACACTATGATGTGCTTTCACCATTTCTATTGACTTCCAAAATTTACAAACAAACATTTTTACCAATTCTGCACAGATTAACCCTCAATTTCCACTCTCTACTCTCATTCAATTTTCGGATGACCTTTACTCTAATCATTAACTCCATGATTTGAAACCATGTATTTAGTTCATAATAGCACATTCATCCTTAATTTGTCCTTTTGTTCCTACCTTGTTTTACTCAACATAATGCCCTCCGGGTTCATCCATGTTGTCCTTTCTCTCACGACTTCATTTCTTCTTACCACAACATAATATTCCATCATGTGTATACACCACAATTTGTGTATCCATTCATCAGTTGATGAACAACTGGGTTGTTTCCAAATTTGGCAATCGTAGATAATGCCATTATGAACATTGGAATGCAGATATCTGTTCGTGTCTCTGCTCTCAGTTCTTCTGGGTATATACCTAGTAATGGTATTACTGGGTCATGTGGCAAGTCTATATCCAAATTCCTTAGGAACAGCCAAACAGTGGCTGTAACATTCCACATTCCCACCAACAGTAAATAAGCATTCCTATCTTTCCATATCCCCTCCAACTTTAGTTTTCTGACTTCTAATAGAAGCCAGTTTAAGAGGTGTGAAATGATATTTCATTGTAATTTTGATTTGTGTTTCCCTAATCTCTGGGGATGTTGCACATTTTTTTCATGGGTTTCACCTTATACAAAAATTAACTCAAAATGGATCAAGGACCTAAATATATAAACAACAACCATAAAACTCCCAGAGGAACATATAGGAAAATATATTCAAGATCTTGTGCTAGGTGATAGTTTCTTAAAACTTACACCCAAAGTACGAGCAACAAAAGAAAAAATAGATAAACGGTACCTCCTCAAAATTCAACACTTTTGCACCTCAAAGGATTTTGTAAAAAAGGTGAAGAGGCAGACAATTCAATGAGAGAATTATTTGGCAGTCACATATTTGAAAGGCTGTAATATTCATGTTATACAAAGAGATCATACAACTCAACAATAAAAAGACAAATTGATTAGAAAACATTCAAAAGACTTAAAAAGAAAATTTTGAGTGTATTTTTTAAACAAATCAATTTTATTAATACCTATTAATAAAGCATACAATTTATCCAAAGTGTACAATCAATGGTATTTGGTATAATCACAATTTTGTATTTATTACTTTAATCATTATTAGATCATTTTCAATAAACAAAAAACAGAGAAACAAGAAAATTCCTCACCTCTTAATTTCTGTATGCTTGCTCCACTGTCCATAGCTGGTACTTCTGGCTATTCATTCAAAGTGTATAATCAGTGGTTTTTAGTATAATCACAATGTAGCACTTTCATCATCTCAAATATTTTAGAACATTTTCATTCCTCCAAAAAGAAAGACTCTACACCCCTTAGCATTCCTTTCTCAGATCTGCATAACCACTAATTTCATTTCTTCTTTATAAATTGATTTATATTTACATTTCATATAAATGGGATCATACAATATTTAGTACTCTGTGTCTGGTCTCTTCACTTAGTATAATGTTTTTGGTTTTTGTCTGATATTCACATTTTGTAGTATTAACTTTCATTTGTTCAGCTGCAAAGAAAAATGGTCTTATATATGCAAAAAAGAATTACTATAAAATCACAGGAATAAAAGCAATGTGATATTGGTAAAAAGATAGACAAGTAGATCAATGGAACACAATAGAGAATCCAGAAATAAAATAAGTTTATATATATGTAAACTTACTTTAGACAGGGACACAAATGGAGTGCAGTGGAGAAAGAATAGCCTTCATTACAAATTGTGCTAAAACAATGGGATATCCACGTGCAAAAATTAATCCATAAGGAATCATTTATATAAAATTTAAAATTATAAAAGTTCTAGGAAAACTCTTTGTGACCTTGAATTAGATAAAGATTTATTAGATTGAACAATAAAATCACATTCCTCAGAAGACAAAATTGATAAATTGGACTTCATCAAAATATAAAAGATTAAGCTCTTCATAAAACATCACTGAGGGAATGAAAAGACCAACACATTTAGGGAGAAAATTTTTGCAAAGCACATATCTGATTAAGTATTTGTTTCCAGAACATATAAAGAACTCTCAACATATATCAAAACAATAACAAAACATTCATCGCAATAAAAATGAGCAAAATATTTGATCAAACACTTCACCAAATAGCATCTGCAGTGTTTATGTAAGCAGCATCTGTGCTTTATGGAATTGCCGTGGGCTTGGGAGGGGGTTGAGATTGTTTTGTTGACATAAAAATGAGACAGAGTAAATCATGACAGATGAGCCATGAAAAATGCTCAACATCATCAGTCATTAGAGAAATGCAAAATAAAACCAAAATGAGATACCACCATACAACTATTAGAATGTTTAGAATGACTGAAATTTAAAAAGACTGACTTACTAAGTACTGGAAAGAATGTGGAGGAATTAGAAATCTCATACATTCCTGATGGGAATGTAAAACGGTGAAACTGCTTTGAAAAATTATTATAAACGCCACTAGCTGCAGAAATGAAATCCATTTTGATCTTCTCCCTCCTCAACTGCTTCTTTGCAGCTCAAGAGGTCAAACTGTTCTCCACGTATGCGGTGGCCCACAACATGAAGGCCCAGAATGGCTAGCTTCTGTAGCAAAACCTGGAAAACTCTGAGTATGAACTCCTCATCCAACTTCTATGTCTCCCCAGAAAGAGGCCTCTTCCCCAATCCAGCAATCTTGCCCTTTCGCCCGAGGGTTCTATGGTAATTCAGAGTGGATCCTGTCTCCCCCCTGACTGCTCTGTTTATCACTGCCCCCTCTGCTCTGTAATTTCTGTCTGGTTCTCCCTCTCTCCACCAGGGATTATTTTATCTATAAGAAATTTTCTTCTGCTTCTCCCCAAAATAACCTTCTCACATTTAATTCCTAAATGAGTTAAATGAAAAGACTGAGATCCTCTATTTCAGGGGTCGATGATAATCCTTTGCGTAAACCCAATTCTAAGCAATATAAAGCGCTTAGTAGGTACACAACAATAACTTATTAAATAAATGCATTTGGAATGCTCAAGAACCAATCAATAAATCAATCACAGTCTGTTTCCAAATCAATTTCCCAGCTTCAACTCCTGCCAAATGTACACTCTTGCCATGTACATTCATTTTTACTCCGTATCCCTATATATATGCAAGATGAGGTACAACATATGTTCTACGCTCATTTTCTAGCTTTCCTGTCCCAGTTTTAGAAAGATCTATTCCTTCAAAGACCCTTTGTTCTTTTAAGTGAAGAATGGTACATAGAAATCAAGATCTGGGTTCTCGATGGACTCTTTGCTAACAGAGGGTCTCTTGTCTTAAGTCCTTTCAGAGGACAGAACTAGGGAATGTGTGTGTGTGCGTGTGTGTATCTGTGCATGCAAATGCACATACATGTGTAGATAGATATAAAACCATGAGTTCATACCTATTACTCAAATTCCAATCCAATACAGCAGAGGTCATTCCAGCTAGCATCTTTGTGCCACTAGCATAAATCTTTTAAATCTAAAGTTCTCCCAGGCTATTCTAAGGCCAAGGAAAACTCAGAAGGTTGCATCCTACATACTTTTATCGATTTAATCCATATTGCCATTTCTGGTGTATGATACTAGCACCATACTTTTGGGGGAATTTTAAAAAGTACTTACCATAATCTGGAGCCCCATGTTTCTTAGTCTTCAATTACTTTTGTTCAGGTATCTGCTCATCAATGTCTGAGAGACAAAGATGACACCAATTTCTACTTGGTCTTTTGTGAGTTCCTCTTTTTTTTTTTTTTTGAAGATTTATTTATTTATTTAATTTCCCCCCCTCCCCTGGTTGTCTGTTCTTGGTGTCTATTTGCTGCGTCTTGTTTCTTTGTCCGCTTCTGTTGTCGTCAGCGGCACGGGAAGTGTGGGCGGTGCCATTCCTGGGCAGGCTGCTCTTTCTTTTCACGCTGGGCGGCTCTCCTTACGGGGCGCACTCCTTGCGCTTGGGGCTCCCCCACGCGGGGGACACCCTTGCGTGGCACGGCACTCCTTGCGCGCATCAGCGCTGCACATGGGCCAGCTCCACACGGGTCAAGGAGGCCCGGGGTTTGAACCGCGGACCTCCCATATGGTAGACGGACGCCCTAACCACTGGGCCAAAGACCGTTTCCCTGTGAGTTCCTCTTGTTGGCAAAATCTAAACTGAAATGCAAGATGTTGGTGGAGGTTGATGGATGGGACCCCTGTATGATATTATGCATGTTTGCATTGTAAGTTCACAATTTTTACTCTACACTTAATTGTTTATGTATATTCATATATAAATGATATAAAGATAATAACAACCAGATCGGTTAGGAGAAAACTACTTTGTTTACTAGTAATATTTTGACAACGCTCTTTAATCATTAGTTTAAAAAGTTTAAAAACAATGCAAGTTATTGGTGGTAGGGTGAGATGTTATATATGTTTGTTTGATATTTTATATATGTTTGGTTTGTAAGTTCACAACTATTATACACTTATTGTTTATGTGTGTTTATTTATGAGTGATACACTTCAATAAATTAAAAAAAATAAACTGAAAAGAAGTAGACAAAGGAGTTTGGCAAATGTAGTCTCCAGGCACAACTGTGTTTCTTGTTCTGTCAATTTTAGACAGGGTACTTTTACTCCTTACTATGAAAGGTGAGGATATTATTTCCACTACACTATTTTTCTCCTTCTGTCTCTCTCATCTCTGAACACTTTTCTGCTTTATCATTATTTTGTTTTGTTCAGGATTTTAATATATGCACTAAGTTTTTTAAAACTATAATTGTATCTTTTATGTTTATAGATTTATGTGGAAAACTAATAAAAACAATAATTAACTGATGCAGTAGTCACTGTGGAACAGTAGCATTATTCAATCTGTTAGCATCACTAATTTTGTGGGAAAATATTTTAAGCATCCCATGTAAAACAATTTTTTACACTCCATCAATTGCTCATAATCTTGCTATGTTCTAGCATGCTTCATGTTTAGCTATCATTTTCGTGCATAGATTTCATTATTTTTTGCTTCTATATTTTAATTGTCTTTATTTTTTGTGACGTGGAAAACTCATGCCTTTGCCTTATCACCAGGTTTATCCATTTTTTAATCATAATGTTTGTTTAGTGCTAAATACTGGACTTAATGGTCTCTGGAATTCCTATGCACTTATTATTTTCACATTTCTTTTCATAATGTAGCAGATGCTGTTGCTACCTATGCAACATGTGCTCACATCTTTATCACTTCAATGCAGGCTCATGCAGCTTCTGTCAGTCTCTGAACTTCTTTTTCTGAGGACCTTCTGCTGCATGGTAGCTAACGTTGCTGCAGAATCACAACTACACAATTCTTACCTGTAAGGAATTGGAATTGGATACAGGTAGAAAGTGATGCATTGAACATAGGATATCTTTAGCTCTTGAAAGATATGGAGACAATAATAAAGAGTATTGTGCAGCTATTTCTTGTTGTAAAATGACAAGCTAGGGTTAGCAACTACCATTCTAGGACATGGTGTGAAAGTCTGAAAGCCTTTAGGTACAGTTTCCTGTACCTAAGTGTAGCTGTGCTGAAAATCTGAAAATTAGGTCCAGTGCTTGATTACAAGAGTAGCTGAAGTTTAAAGAGGGTTGAATTCACAGATCAGAATATTCCTCTGCTAAAGTCAGGGTCCTAATAGGAAAGGAGTGGGGCTGTAGACATCCACATCTGGATGCATGTGCTTGAGGTTCATGAATCTCTTGAATCACAGGGCGTGCAGAAGTGCCTCATTATTTTAGTTTGCCAAAGGGCTGCTGATGCAAAGTATGAGAAATGTGTTGGCTTTTATAAAGGGTACTCATTTGGGGTAAAAGCTTACATTCCAAGGCCATAAAAGGCACTTTCTTACCAAAGTCCACTTCCAATGTTGAAGCAAAAGGATGGATGATCTCTGCTTGGTCCTTGCCTTCCTGTCCAGCATTCTCTCTCAGACTCAACTGTTCCTGATTTCAAGTGCAAGCTGGCATAGGGCTTGTCTCTTTCTGGGACTCCTTCATCAGTTGTTTTTTCTGCTCTCTTCCCAAGTCTAGCTGTGAGCTATCAGACATACAGCAGGGCTGGTCTCCTCTTGAGATGCTCTGTGGGCTCAGCCTCTGGGGGACTTAGTGCTTAAGGAATCTCTTCTCTCATAGTGCAGACTCAAAAATATGTCAGCTTCCTTTATTTCCCTCTATCTGTCTACGTGAGTCCCTTTATATCAGTCCCAAGAGGTTGGGGCCTCACTGGGTAGTCCAATAATAAGCCCTAAATCAATCTTATCAAATAATCTAATCAAAGCCCCTTCAGCTGAGTTTAATGTAATCAGAGGGTATCACACCCAGAGGAATAGATTAGTTTATAAACATAATCTCTCTCTTCTGGGGATTCATAAAATAAACTTAAACTGCCACACTCACTAACCCCTTACTAGACACTACGATCATTTCTTTGCTTGGAGAACTTTCAGAAGCTTTACCTGAGGTATCTACCTTGTAAGACATTACCTACCCTCTCTCATCTCTCCCTACGGCTTCTAGACCAAAAGCTTGGAAAGTACTGCCCTGCTACAGGAGGAAGCAATTATTTACCAAAGCACCTGCAGGCCTAGAGTATATATACCAGCAAGAATTGAGAGAATATGCTCGAGAAAGGATCTTTTTCATTTAGCTTTGTTTTCTTTTTATTGATTTATAAAATATATAATAAAGTGAGGAAAGTGCACTCATCTTAATGGTACAGCTCCATGAACTTATGCATATTTGTACACCTGTGTAATTGCAACACAAGTCAAGAGTATAAACATTTCACAAGCTTATAAATCTTCCTCTCACTATTTCCCAGTTAATCCATTCTATATGGGTAATTTATATGCCTACTTGACTCATCAATTATCACTTATCTTGTTTGAAATTTATATAAATGAAATCAAGTACTATGTAGTCTGGCTTCAATCCTATAATATCTCTAAGAGCCATTTATGTTTTGTCCATAGTATTTTTGGTTGTATAACATGAAATTTTATGACTATATGAAAAATTATTTTTTCTCCAGTTGATGAATATTTAGGCTATTTACTGTATTTGGTTATATGTATAAAAGTCTCATGAACATTTTAGTAGTATTTTTCATACCTAAATATACTCATCACTCTTTGGTGTACACATAGGAATGTCTTTTTCGGGTCATGGAGATGATATATCGCTTTGATTTAGTAAATACTGCAAAAAGTTTCCTGTTGTGATGGAATGAATTCACCTTGTCACTGGCAATGGATATGAGTCCAGTTATTCCACCTTCTCATCAATACTTGAATACTTTCAGTATTTTCAATTTTAGTATTTAGAATGATGTCTTTTACACAAAATTCAGAACAGGCTAAACCAATGCTTCCTCTGCCTCTAGCTTTGTTTGGTGTTCTGTAAGATCCTGATGCCTAGAGTTGGAGCAATAGGGACAAGCCTGAAGATGAAATGCAGTAATAGAGGGTGGCATAGCAGATGGGTGGAAAGAATCACAATAACAGATAATTTTATTGAGATACTGAGCCAACCGTGGAATGATTTATCTGCAGACCTCTTATTAAGTCAATGATAAATATTCTTATGGTATATGTTAATTTTAGTCACATTCTTGTTATTTGAAGATGAAAGCATGTCTTGTGAATATATCCTCTATTAATTTAGGTGTCTTTACAGTTATTTCATTCAATTTTGTTGTTTTGTTCATATGGGTTCTAAGTACTTACTATAATTTTAATCCTGAGAATTTTATTGATCTTGTTATAGTGAATGGATTCTTTTCTATATGATGCATATTTATTGTTTGCGCAACAGTAGTTGTTGATACGTAGAAGCTACTGAATGTATGACTATATTCACATTTTCACATCATTAAATTCTCTTGGAATACTACTAAGTTATAATTTCTAATATAAAATCATAGGTTTCTTGATGTAGATAATATTTCAGTTATAAATATTATAGTTTCCCCCTACTAAATTTAAATCTCATATTTTATCATAGCATTTTGCCTTGAGGAGAATTTTACAATTCTGTTAACTACTATGGGTAACAGCAATGTTCTTTTCATGTTATTTATTATAACTGTACTTTCTGCTCCCCGCGCTGAAACGGCTGCTCCTCTTCACCGCGGCGACAGGGGTTTCCCCTTCGCCGCCGCCGCGCAGTTGCCGACCAACCTCCGCCGCGCCCGCGGCCCGCGGCCACGATGCAGTTTATGTTGCTTTTTAGTCGTCAGGGAAAGCTTCGACTGCAGAAATGGTATGTCCCACTGTCAGACAAAGAGAAGAAAAAGATTACCAGGGAACTTGTTCAGACTGTTTTAGCACGTAAACCTAAAATGTGCAGGTTTCTTGAGTGGCAAGATCTGAAGATTGTTTACAAAAGATATGCTAGTCTGTATTTTTGCTGTTCTATTGAGGATCAGGACAATGAATTAATTACCCTGGAAATAATTCATCGTTACGTGGAATTGCTTGACAAGTATTTTGGCAGTGTGTGTGAACTTGATATCGTCTTTAATTTTGAGAAAGCTTATTTTATTTTGGATGAGTTTCTTTTGGGAGGGGAAGTTCAGGAAACATCCAAGAAAAATGTCCTCAAGGCAATTGAGCAGGCAGATCTCCTGCAGGAGGAAGCTGAAACCCCACGTAGTGTTCTTGAAGAAACTGGACTGACATAACTCTCCTCCCTTGTTGATGACTTCTTGTGGCATTTCACACACTGTAGCTGTTCACTGCCTTCATGTCCATGTTAACTAATGGTGTAAGATGTTTATCAGTATTACTGTGTGCTAAGCTGCTTCATTCAGACCTAAACAAAAATACTAGTTTTTTTTTTTAAGGGAACTTTGGTTAATCAAGTGAGAAATTGCGGGACTTAAATATGAATTAGAATGCTGCAGGAAAGAAAGATACCTTTTCTGGATAGATGAAAGTTTGAATGTTCGTTTCTCTTCATCTAATGTGTATGCATGCAAGTGACACAGTCAGGCAATGTGCATTTATTACATCACTATATTTGACAGAGGAAACTTAAATTATAATGTGAAGCCTGGTTTTATGAAACCAAAGATCAGTGCAATATTTCAGTATAAATAAAAATAAAGGGAATTGACATGTTAAATAATGAATGAAAATTTAACTCTTATGTTGAGACTTTCTAAAACAGATTTATACCAAAGATGCCTGTTGGAAGCTATATACCTTAAAACAAAAAGGGAATAGAGATTTAAAATGACTTAATTAGAATGATGCGGTTTTACACAAAAAATTGTTTCTTAGGCATTCTGAACCTGTGACAAGGAACATAGGATCGGCTCTTTCATAATGAGCACTTTTTTTTTAAGGCCAAGGTATGTTTGACTGCTGAGATGAATCCTTGTGGTTGTAGTCATTTAGTCACTTAGTTGCATTGTCTTTTTTTTTTTGTCTTTATTTTTTTAATATTACATTCAAAAAATATGAGGTCCCCATATACCCCCCAACCCCCTCACCCCAATCCTCCCCCCATAGCGGCAATCTCCTCCATCATTGTGAGACATTCATTGCATTTGGTGAGTACGTCTCTGGGTACCGCTGCACCTCATGGTCGGTGGTCCACATCATAGCCCACACTCTCCCACAGTCCACCCAGTAGGCCATGGGAGGACATAACAATGTCCGGTGACTGTTCCTGCAGCACCACCCAGGACAACTCCGGGTCCTAAGGGGGCCTCCACATCTCATTTCTTCCTCCCATTCCCTACCCCCAGTAGCCACCATGGCCACTTTCTCCACACCAATGCCACATTTTCTTCGATTACTAATCACAATAGTTCATGAATAGAATATCAGTAAGTCCACTCTAATCCATACTCTATTCCTCCATCCTGTGGACCTTGGAATGGTTGTGTCCACTCCACATCTATATCAAGAGGGGGCTTAGATAGTTGCATTGTCTTGATGCCCCATATAAAGTGGAAATGTTGATTTATCAGGACTTCTTCCTAACAGTATCTTAACAGAAAATGCGTGGGTCTTTTCACAAAGCATTGCATAAATCATTGTTTAAAGCACCAGTTTTCCTTCTAGGGTGCTTGTGAAAGCCAAATTTATTTTTGCTTCCCTGTTATTTAGAAGGGAAGCAAACTTTATGGTGTCTTCCTTCCCTTCTTTGGTACTGCCTGGCTATCAGAAATCCTAGAGAAATTAAAAGACGCCTTTCATAGAAAAATGAGAGTTGAATGAGGTAAAATGGCATTTAGTGGGCCCTATATTTTTAGAAGCTATATGTATAATTGTTTCAGTATCACTTTTATACATACTCATACGTATTTAGACATGTCTTCACGGTTTACTCTTTCACTTGTATATGCTGGGCTGGATTAAGCTTTGTTGTAATCGCAACCAATATTTAGGCTACATGATCATTGTCTTAGCACATCACCAGTTAGTAATAAATGTTTAATGTACACCACCACAGTATTTTTATGTATCTCTTTCCAAAAGTTTGTCAAACTATGGAGAGCTAGCTGCTTAAGGAAGAATTTTTTTAATTTTTTTTTTTCAGTAAAATGTTGAAAATTCACCTACATTTGAATGTGGTGGTTGTTATAAGCACACATAAGATAAATGGCGGAAGATATAAGGAGTCTTCATGTACTTCAAGTTCATTAAAAAATGGGATTCCATGCTACCAAGAGCTTATCTACACATTTATTTTGTCAATAAATGCCGCTTTTAAAACCTTAAAAAAATAAAAAAAAAATAACTGTACTTTCTCCAATCGGACATTTTATCATGAAGCATAGATTGTACTGTTTAAACTAAAATATTTTTTATTAATAAAGAAAGAATCATATGAATCTTTGTTAGTTAAATATTTCAGGTAGAATGGTTATAGAATTTTATTTTATGCCTTTTGAGATTCTATCAGGTGAACATATGATTATTTGACCTATTGATTTGAGGAATCAGGTCAGTAGTAACCAGTTCTTGGTCATGAAATATTCTTTCAGCATACATTTAGAACCAATGGATTAATACATTATTTATAATTGTGGCCTAAATATTCATTAAAGACAGATGATATTTTAGATTTTGAATGAGAGTTACTTTAGCTTTTTGATTGCATTGACAGTTTTCCAACTTTATACTTTGGAAAAATGCATATAACATTGAAGTTTGGAAAGATTCATCTGAAACTAGCAGAGCCTGTGGTCCTTTGCAAACTACTTGTTTGAAAATTTTCTTGTTTGTTTTACATGAAGCAGCTCATTTTTCTTTTTTTGAGTTATATAATCCTTGAAAATTCAACCTAATACTGTTTTAAATTTATTAGAATGAATCCTAGCATTTCTTGTAATTTTTCTTCTTTGTATCAGTGGTGTGCTAGTGACTTTTTCCTTTATTTCTTGAACATTTTCTACAGATTTATGTCAAACTTTGGGGATTTTTAAAATAACTGTAACCCAGATTTTTTTCTTCATTTTGCTTTTTGTAATTTCACTAATTTGTGCTTTTATTCAATTATTTTATCTTCATTTTCTTACATTAGTTTTTATCATTTTTCTAAATTATAGATTTGAGCTCAGGCAATTTTAATTTTTTTTTGTTTATTAGAGAATGCATTTTAGGATAAAATTTTTCTGCTGTCTTCCACAATGGCATTATTATGTCATTTTAGCATGTAGTTTTCTCATTTGCATAATATTCCACAGGTAGTCCAGCTTTTTTTTGTTAACAAAGCATTTTTATCTTTTTAGTAAAGTTTTCTTTAAAAAATTACATGCAGGACATGGATGTAGCTGAAGTGATTGAGCTCTTGTCTACCACATGAGAAGTCCCCAGATTCGGTTCCTGGTGCTTCCTGGAGAAGACTAGCAAGGCAGTGAGATGGTGTGATGGACAGGAAAGGTGAGCTGATGCAACATCTCTTTCCCATGTGGGGGGTTCCCAATTCAGTACATGGTGCCTGTAAAAGAAGACAAGCAGATACAGAAATCACACAGAAAATGGAAACATAGAGCAGACAGGAAGCACAGTCAACGAGGGGATAGTTATTCCTTTCCAGAGCCCTTCACAATTAGATTCTGGATTTGATGACATCATCATCTTCTCATCTTATTTTTCCCCTAACTCTTTTGTTGTCTTATTGATCTACTTTGTAGAAGAGCAGGTGTGGTCAAAAGAGAAGATAAAAAAAAAAATCTCTACAATTTTACTGAGTAACTGTGCCTTTTACACTACCTAAAATATCAGATACTTCCCCAATGTCCTTTTCACAGCTGTCTTAACCTCCTTGTTCTTTAGGCTGTAGATGAGTGGATTCAGAAAGGGTGTGACCACACTATACTGCAAGGATAGGAGCAAATCCAAGGAAGAACCAGAGCGGAACAAGAGATAGCAAAGGAAACCTGAGCCAAAGAACATGATCATTGTGATGAGGTGGGAGGAGCAGGTGGAGAAGGCCTTGCTTCTGCCTGTGGCAGAGCTGATGCTAAGGATTGTGGCGATAATACGAGCATAGGAGAAGAATATGGGGAGGAAGTTTCTGAGTCCATGCAGTAACCTGCAGATGAGCAGGATATTGCTACTGAAAGATTTATCAGAGCAAGGGAAAAAGAGCAGGCAGCTCGAAGGTATAGTGGTGTATAGTTTGGTTCTCACAGAAGTCCAGATTAATAGCCAACAACACAATAAAGAGTGCATTGAGAGAGGGCAGGCCCCACGAGACCAACACCAGCCTCAGACAGAGCTGGTTGCTCATCTCCTGGCCATAGAGCAATGGGTGGCAGATGGCAGCATAGCGGTCATAAGCCATAACCGAGAGGAGACAAGCTTCTGTCCCTGAACTGAAAAAGGCAAAGAACACCTGAGCAAAGCAGCCTTCTACTGAAATTGATTTCTCTCAGACAGGAGGTCCAGCACCTTGGGCAGCATAACGGAAGAGAAGCAGAGGTCCAGGAATCATAGATTACTCAAGAAGAAGTACATGGGGTTGTGGAGGTGAGAATCAGTCCTCATCACCAACGGCACCATCAGGTTCCCCATCAAGGTCAGGAGGTAAATCACCAGGAAGAGCACAAAGAGCAGGGTCTCGATGTAGGGGTCAGCAGACAGCCCAAGGAGCATGAACCCCGTGATGGTGCTGTGGTTCCTCAAGGTCATTTATAGAAGATATTTTCTTAGACTAAAATAGGAAGAGGAATGAGTTCTCCTTGATTGTTTCTATGTCCTTCAGGGCATCGGTACTTCTCACACATCCCTCCTTGCTCTGCCTGGACTCCTTGCTCAGCCATCTCAAAGACACCCTCACTACATCTCAATAAGCTTTGTTTATCCTTTTTTGCTAATTGCCAATCTTAGGTCAGTCTTCAGGTACTTCAGAGGATCCTATTCCTGTTCCACAGGGATTTACTGGATGAAGAATATTGCTGGCTCACTTTCACATTCATGCTGTTTACATTCACTGCACTCTCCTATGGTTGTGAAATGTTTTACTCATTATGCTTGGAAAACATTTTGGCATATATCTGCATGAGTTCCAAACTTTTTTCCTCCCTTCAATCCCCAATAATTATTTGCCCATTCAAAATAATCCTTGCCTTCTCATTTCCTAAACAGCATGTTAAATTTTAATAGGATATTTTTGTACATACTTTCTAAATACTAATTCGTATTTATAATAATTCCATGAATTATGTCACCCCTTTTATCTATTTGAAATCTTAAATTAGTGAGATTTTGTAATTTCATATTGACAATAAGTAGAAGAATCAGAAAATAAGTTTGATTCTTTTTTTCTAATTCTCAGCCCAGTGTTTGGGCTTGGTCCACATTTTAAAGACCACTTTTCAATTCTGGTACACAGAATTCTTTCTTATCTGTCCTTAATCTATTTTTTGTACTTGACTGCCGTATTTGTTTCTGTGTCTTAGGTTACGGTTTTCTCCACTTCAAATTTCCTCCTCCTTTTTCCACTGTTCTAATCTATCACAGGCTTTCCAGCCTCATCTCAAGTCCTATTATTTCTTTGTAAAGAGGAGTTTAAATCTGATCTCAATATGAAATCCATCAGCCCCAGCTTGAGTCCATATTATACCCACGTGTAGGTTACCTGTGAGCCTGGATAAACAGGGCAGTGTTCACCTCTGTGTGCCCACAGGACTTTAGCTGAAATCCAGTGATTGTGAAGAATAATCAACTGGAAAAGTTACTTGTGATGATACTACATGGGAAAAAATCATAGACAAAATTAAAACCAAACATTTACTTGAAATGTCTACAAGCAAATAAAATGGTAAATTGGTCTCATTCTCTTCATGGGTTTAGATATTTTCAAATATTTTAAAAGCCTTGAATGTTTTCAAGCTATCTTCCTGATATTTGCTTCTATTCTTGCATTTTCACACAAGAAGGACCAGACCACAGTGTCCAGAGAAGTTTTGAGGTCTAGTGTTAGCAGGTGCAGTGTAGCTTCTCTGGATAACCTTCTTTCCTCTCTCACATTTACATTCTCTGTGGATGAAGGCAGCAGCTTTTTGTATCATGCAATCTTGAGTATATCAGAAAGAAAGGAGCTCATCCTCCCTCAAGCTTGCTAAAGAGCACCTCAAACTGATGCAAGAGTAAAAACAGCCAATTGAACTGTCAATCAACTATGAGGAAAATAATGCTAAACCTTCATTTCACTATTTAGAACTGAAATCATTGGCTTCATTTCATAGTGACATGTGAGTCTCTGATGTGAGATTTACACATGGGTGAGAACAGAAAAAGAATAAAGTGAAAGAAGCAGTAGCTGATTATGATGAAGAGTAAAAGATGTGAAAAGATTTCAGACATGTCTAAGAGAGCTTTGTTTCTACTGGTTGCTCCAAGTTATGTCTAGAATGAAGAAACATATGAAGGATGTGTGTGGAAGGAAACCTGCACAATATGGCTTCAGAGATCCTGGGAGGTAGAAGGCTACTTTAAGACCCTAGATGCATGGGGAGGGATTCTTATCTGGGGAGAAGGCTGTCAACACGGGAAGCAGGAGCAGAGGCCAACTGTAAAATCACCCATGGGAAATTATTCTCAAGTGTCTCTGGCAGGCACCTTTACACTATCTATCTGTCTCAGTGCTAACTGTATCTAAGGGTGATTTACATAAGTGAAATTTTTTCCTGTAGTTCCCTTAAGTGGAGTCTGGGTAAGCCGGGGGGAAAGTAGCTCCAACAGTCCTCTCTAATATCCTCAATTTATTTCAGGCCTCAACTTCCTGCAGTCTTTAAGATCTGAAGCATGAGAGGTTTTATACCCAGGCTCTTTGACGTCCCTGTCCCCAAGTCTTATGCAGAGAGGGAAATAAACCTTTCAGAAAACCTGTCCCAGGAAACTGGGACAAATGCACTATTTGAAGTAAGAGATCCATCAGGGTCCCATCTAGGGAAGTACATCGTCTCTATTTCTATCTCCAGCTCTGAAAAGAGGAAAGGTGTAGGAAGCCCTGGCATGAATGTGATTGTTGAAGTAGAAAGGTGTTGTGTATGGGAGAGAATAGACAGCAGAATTAAAACATATATAGAGACATTTTAAGAAGAAAAATATAAGAGAATCTAAGAAGCTTTTACCATGTTCTGGGTCTTTCTTGGCAGTTACAGCTCTCCAGTGTTCTGGCTTTCTCATCATGGGTAGACACATCATAGGTAAATTCTCCCCGTAAGAGAATTTGTGTCACAGGTGTCTAACTCTCATCATAATACATAGATTTTTCTCCTTGCTGTCAATGAGGGCTAGGCATTAGAATAGTTTAAGATCACTTGAAATGCCTCATAATCAGGTTATCTCCTCAATACTTTTATCTACAGTGGCAGCTATACTGACAGGTCACTATAGGGAAAGACAAGGACAATTTCTCTAAAGAACTTCATATCATGAGCAACTGGCATGCATTTCATCAAATCTTTGTTCAGTACTCTCAGGTCTGGTAACCTGGCAACTCTTCATTTATTTCCTCTATGATTCTGAATACTGTGCAAGAGCGTCAATTAAAGAAAGAACCCTCTAATGGGACCAGTTGGAGGCCATCTGTACTTAGGCAGCCATGGGTTGGCTCTGGCATCCAGGAGAAGTTGGTCCAATGCCCCATATTCCCTAAAGCCTCAACCTGAAGCCAAGCTCTGGACTCACTAATTGCACAGTTGTCAATTAACTTGAAAGGTAAACAGCATGAGGCACAGGGGAGTATTTGAAATGTCTTAATTAAAGCACTTATTGGAAACTTAGAAAAGAAGACTTGCTGTGCAGTGGGGCCCTAAAAAAGAAGGATGAAAAGTGGATTAAAAAAAAATTATTCTGAGAGACAGATAAAGCAGATACAACCCCCAGATATTGGTTCCTTTGAGGGCTAAAGAGACCCATGGGAGTTATGGTCATGGCCGATGGGGTTAACTACCAGGGCAGATGGCCCCTCTTTGGAAATGGTGTTTATATGTGATGAATCTGGACTCAGATGGGATCTCTCTTCATAAGACTTTCATGCTAATGTGCTGGAGGTGCAGTTAGTGTTGGGGTTTAAGATATATTTAGGGGATTTGAATCTCTGGACTGACAATGTGATAGCCAGGTCCTGAGCCTCAACAGACTCCAGCACCTACAATCTGATTTATTGTACTTACCACACTCAGCTAAGATGGAGTTGAAGAAGGACAACCACCACACCATGGAGCCTAGAGTGATTACAACTGAAAGTGGGAGGATTGCATCCAGCATCCATGTGGAATCTGAGCCTCCTCTTGACATAGAGGTGCAATGGACACAACCAATCCAATATCCACATAGAAGAGGTGGCATTGGATTGGGAAAAGTGGACATGGTGGCTGATGGGTATGGGGAAAGGCAGGAAGAGATGAGAGGTGGAGGCATCTTTGGGACATGGAGCTGCCCTGGATGGTGCTTCAAGGGCATTCATCGGACATTGTAAATCCTCACTGGGCCCACTGGATGGAATGGAGGAGAGTATGGGCCATGATGTGGACCATTGACCATGAGGTGCAGAGGTGCCCAAAGATGTACTTACCAAATGCAATGGATGTGTCATGATGATGGGAACGAGTGTTGCTGGGGGGGGGGGGGGGGGGAGAGGTGGGGTGGGGGAGTGGGGTTGAATGGGACAAAATAAAAATAAATAAATAAATAAATAATTATTCTGCTAGAAAGTGGCATTTTCCTTATGGTCCTATGGGGGTGAGAAAGTCATTTGTAAATTCGCAAGGGAGCTAATCTGTAGCACATTATTGTACTCTAGGTTATTTTCCTTTTTCTTTTATTCAGAACATAATTGTCCAACTTATGGATAAAATGGGACCAGATGCTTTTACTATGAGGAAATTATAGGACTTTGTTTTCTATATTCTAAGCATAAAAGAACTAATAAAATTTCTGATCTAAAATCAAGAGTTTTTATTCATTATTTGATATAGGGAAGTGTCATAAACATTTTCATAGAGTTTTCTCATACTTAAACACAGAATACTTGTATCCCTTAATTATGCAGAAGCCAGTACAATTCTACAAATGTTCATTTATTCAACATATCTGCAGGGAGAATTGTGTGCCAGGCACTGAAAAATTTATGAAAGCTTCAAGCCTAAATGAAATGCCTTCTTTCCCATCTTCATCAGTCCTCTCGGTACAAATAATCCTTATGTTTGTGGCATCATCCTTTGAGAGAAGTTAAATTCAATCTTAATTGGTTGCTTAAAAGGTTGCTTAATATCTGATTGCATGTTAGCAAATAAATATCTTAATTCTAGGAAGGAAAGTTTATACCTCGTAATAAAATGCCTCAGTTAGAATGATGAAAGGAGGGATTATCAAGCTTCAAGTCTGAAAGAAATAAAGTAAAAGTAAGAACGTGAGAAAGTGGAATGACAGAAGACAATAACCAGTGAGAAACTTAGTGGTTACCATAGGTTCTAAGAGAGGGTGTATTAGTCAGCTAAAGAGGTGCTGATACAAAATACCAGAAACTGGTTGGTTTTTATAAA
Source organism: Dasypus novemcinctus (assembly GCF_030445035.2). Classification (NCBI taxonomy): domain Eukaryota; kingdom Metazoa; phylum Chordata; class Mammalia; order Cingulata; family Dasypodidae; genus Dasypus; species Dasypus novemcinctus. Next base: position 19,486,805 of record NC_080684.1, read on the forward strand.
GGGTATTTATTTGAGGTAGGAGCTTACAGATACTAGACCATAAAGCATAATTTACTTCCCTCTCCAAAGTCTATTTGGAGCAAGATGGACGACGTCTGCGAGGGTTCAGGCTTCCTGGGTTCCTACTTTTCTGGGACTTGCTTTTCTCTGGGTTCAAGTTTCCTTCTTTCCTGGTGCTGACTTTTCTTTCCTTTGGGTGCTGACTTCCCAGGTCTTCAGCATCAAACTCTAACATCAGAAATTCGCAACTCTGTTCTTCACCATGCCTTTTATCTGTGAGTCCACACCCACCAAGGGGTGGGGATGCAAGGCCCTAAACATAACTCAATCATGCTCAGGTACAGATCAGATTACAAGCATAACCAATATTTCTTTTTGGAATTCATCAATTATATTAAACTGCTACAGAGGGGGAGGGAAGAATAAAAGAAATGGATCATGGGGCACTTTCAGGGCATTGGAATTGTTCTGCATGATCTCGCAATGATGGCTATAGGCCATTTTAAATTTTGTCAAAGCCTATAGAAATGTACAGATATTGAAACATAGCTACCAAACATGGTTTCATTTTGGTTTACATTATCATTTATATTTTAGACTGCACAATTTTTTAAATTTTTAGTTACATTACAGTTTGCATTTTGGTTTACTTTTTAGCCTATAGACTTTTATACATTATTGGTGAAAATATCCTATATCCATATCCATCATTGCACGATCTTCTGGAACACTTCCGTTGCCCCCCAGTTACGCTGCTTCCATCAGTTCTATTCCTCTCTCCCCCTTCCCTCAGTGCCCACAGTTGACAACCAAGCTTCACCACTTGAAGGGCCAGATTCACAGATACTTGCAACAATGCTGAGGGCTAGACACAGTAGACTGTCCTCCCCTTTGGGAGCTGCCAATTCTCTCGATAGACACAATTCCCTATGTTTGAGGACATCAGGCCTCCCCAGGATGGGGTATACCTTCCCACTCATTTTATCAGTCTCAACACAATGATATAACACACTATGAAAGATGAGCAGTCACACACTTCCTACTAGCCTGCCCCTGTGCCAGATGCCCCCTATTAAGCACCTTAAACATGAAATGCGTCCTTGTTATATTTTCTGAAGAGTTTTCTCAACATTATAATTTCAACCACATACCCGATAATCCCCCATCTGTTCATCTGTTCCTCTCAACCCTCCCCCAAATTCCTTGGGCCCTGTGACCCATCCTCCCAACCCTAGCCCCTCTAAGCCTGAAAGCTCCACACAAAAGTATCCCTATGCCCCCGTCTAATCCCTTCCCTGTACAACTACTTAGCTCCACTTTATCTTAGATTTTGCCCATGTAGGCATCAGCTCACACCCTGCCCCCTAATTTCCTATGATCCAGTCTCTAGCTCTCTGAGACAGCTTGGTTTGCTTATTTCATGTCAGAGATGTCATGTATTGCTTCACTCAACATAAGGTCCTCAAAATTCATGAAGGCAAAAACATCAAAAACAAAGTTTTATATTTTCCATTTTTTAATACCTCAATTCATTTTTTACTTTATTTTAGTTTTTTTCTAAATTGGCATGTATTCTATTTTTAAACTTTAAACCTATCATTACTATTTCGTTTTCCTACTAATTGAATTTGGCAATATATTAGGCTTCATTCTTGAAGAACTTTTGGGCCACATAGGGGTTCAGCTATGGCAGGGGAGGAACACTGGTGTGGGGTGTTATTGATGGGGGACACATGGTTAGGAGGGAGTTCTCCAGGGTATACAAAATGTATATACGGTATACAAAAATGTTCAGATATTTGTTGGGTATTTTCATAGCAGTTATATAAACAAACAGCAACTGAGGGCCTGCTGAGTTCCTAGTCAGGGGAGCACTGTCACATTCCCCAATGGAACAGGAGCAATCCCCCAAGTACAAGGGCAAAGACAAGTGAAGAAGGATGGTCCAATGATGGGTCCTCAGTACAGATGACTATGATTATGAGACTGTGTGCCTTGGTTTCTGACTTGTGACACCCTAAGCAGAGAACCCACTGCAACCCACCTGTACTTCTGAACTGTAGAACTGTGAGACAATAAGTGGGTGATGTTTTTATTTATTTATTTATTTATTTCTCTCCCCTCCCCCTCCACCCCAGTTGTCTGTTCTCTGTGTCTATTTGCTGCGTCTTCTTTGTGCATTTCTGTTATTGTCAGTGGCACAGAAATCTGTGTTTCTTTTTACTGCATCATCTTGTTGTGCCAGCTCTGTGTGTGTGTGGGGCCTTTCCTGGGCAGGCTGCACTTTCTTTCACGCTGGGCGGCTCTCCTTGCGGGGCGCACTCCTTGCATGGGGGTCTCCCCTACACGGGGGACACCCCTGCGTGGCAGGGCACTCCTTGCGCGCATCAGTACTGCGCGTGGGCCAGCTCCACACGGGTCAAGGAGGTCCGGGATTTAAACCACGGACCTCCCATGTGGTAGACAGATGCCCTAACCACTGGACCAAGTCCGCCACCCGTGGGTGATGTTTTAAACTCTTAAATTTGTGTTAATTTTTATTCTGGAATAGAAATCTAACACGACATTTTTTATGTAACATTTATATAATCTATCTTTAAAAAATAATTAAAAAATAAGAAGAATCCAAAAAATAAAAAAGAAAGCTAACAGTGTATTTGACTAAAAGGTTAATGTTTTTATTGCATAAAGAACACTATCACATTGTTATGAAAACCATTAAGTGTGCTGTAAATTAGTGGATAAAGTATGTGAACAGATTATTTGTATAATGAATATAACTTTTACGTAATTAGGATAGTATATAATTAGTACAGAAACATGGTAAATAATAAAATTAGTTTAAGAAATGGAAATTGAACTTACAATGATGTGGTTTTTCTTGTGTATCAAATTATTGTGATTAAACATGGCACAACCCAATGCAAGAGAGTGTGGGGTGAAAAAGGCACCAACAAACAATAATGATACTGATGTAAACTGGTATAATGATTTCTGGAAAACGATTTGACAATGGATTTCAATAGCCTTAATGGTGCTAATTCCCTTCGTCTAAGTAACTTAACTTTGGGATTAAACTTAAGTATAGAAAGAGATGTCTGTACCGAAATGTTTAAATTAGTGGCATTTATAATACTGAAACACAGATCTAAACGTTTTTAGAACTTTTACAGGAATTAAAGAATTCTTAAAAGTTAACAGTGAATTGTTAGAAATGGTCAACAACAGGGAAATTTTTAAATAAACTATGATATATGCATTTGAAGGAATAGATAAACTATTGAAAAATTTATATCTTCCATGATTTTGCAAAGTGAAAAAGTTAATTTTTTTGGTGAGTTAAAAATGCTACATACAAATTGAGTATAAAATATGATTGTGTCTATGCATAAGATTCATATTAAAGATTTTTTTCTATACAAGACAAAGCAAAATGCAATAGACCTATAAATAAATGTAAGTTTTCTTTGGTACATAGAACTATTGTTAGGCATTTTCATATACTATAATGTTTAAAAAGTAGAATGCCTAGTAAAATATGTTTGTTGATTATCATTACACAAATTAATAACATGATGCTTTAATATAATGAACATAAAATGAAAAGGAGCTTAAAATATTTTAATTTAAAAAATGTATTTTCAGTGTTACGGTAGGAAAATAAGAATGAAATTTTAGGTAGGTGCTAATTTGCTTCAGAAGTGCATATAACGTAAAAATTTTACAAAGATAAATAAAATAGCAAATACAAAAGACGAGATTACTTAAGAGGGGAAATTTAATGAATCACATATTAAGAACTGTATACTTGATAAAGTAGATATATTGTAAAATCACTTGTTAAAATGTGATTAATGAGGGAATGGTAGATTGGCTGAAAATCCTTGAAATTCTCAAAGTAGACAAAATAATAAAATAAATCTATAATCAAAGAAAATATTGGGAGGACCTGAAATAATACTCTTTTAAATGAAAATCTGAAATTTGACAAATACAGATTTTAACTGACGTCACTTCCTGTCTTTCGGGAAAATTTCTTTTGTACAAATTGTCCTTAGAAGAACTGGCCAGCTCCTCAAAAGCCAGGGGAATTCTGCAGATGACAGTGTGAGGGCACGAGGTACCTGGTGAAACTGAGACACCAAGAGGCAGGAGGAGCGCAAAGAAGGAAGGAGAAAGACAACAAACTTGTCTGGATAATCAAAGTTGCCTGGATATGTTCAAGGTTCCTACAGTCTGATGAAAGAACCCAGGCCCCTTACATCCCAAGTTAAAAAATTCTGTCTCAGAAGTGACCAAAAGGAGACCCTCTGCTCTTGCCTTCACATCTCTTCAGCCATCGGGGCAGCCATGGACTAGTATTGGAGGAGCCACATGTTCAGTGCTGCAGGGGTTGGGTTGAGTTCCCGATTCTTTTCCTTCAGGATCTCCCTCTTCCACTTTTTCCATACTTATATGATCTCTCCCCTTTCTTCATCCTTATTCCTTTTCTCCATGTTTCTCTCTCTTCTCACCACACTAGGTTTAATACTTTCTAATCTTTTCTTTATTGCTCTAAGAGTGTCATATCCATAGATTCATTAGGTAAATAGTTTTAAAGTTGTACATTTCCCATGCTAGGAGATTTCAGCTCTTGATTAAAGTAGGATTCCTGACTGGCTTTCCTCTCTCTGACTATCTCTTTGTCCATCAAGATGTTGCCATGTATCTTAAGCTTGGTTCTACCAATTTGCTACTGCACCCTCCTCCCTACACTTACCATCTTCTTCAAACCCAAGAAACATTTGGTTTCTCTTTTCATTCTTACTGTAGAGTTTTGGGAACCAAGTGACTTTGGTGCATGCTGCTCAGAGACCGGCAAGAGGAAGAGTAGTGGGAAGGAAGCTATCAATTCTGCAAGACCAACCATCAGGACAATGGACTCTGATCCTCGGGGGAATCCGAAGGAGAATCAGCAGAGCGTCAGTGCCATCCCAGGAGGTCTGGAATTTTTGCCCATTTGCTACCTTCCAGGTGAGCTGTACAGAGCAACGTACCTTATGGAAGACCTCTGTGCTCCTGGTTTATATTCTAGCAAGTTGATTACCACTTCCAGTCACCTTCAGTTCCTTTGGTTTTTCTTTGGGGAAGGGACCAGTTGCAGTTCATGCCCCACCTGCTTCATGAATCCAAAGTTTTGATTCCTTCAGAAATCCATGTTTTTCTTAAAATGGTAAAGCCTTCAACACTCTCATTCTCAGACATACTTGTTTCCAAGTAAGCATTCAGGACATGGACAATTTTCCTAGTATTTAGCCACATGTGAATATTCTGGGGGAGGGGGGGGCGAGGAATAATGAGTCTTCATATCTTTCACCAGAATGCCTGCATTGGATATGGTTATCTGACCAACTGGCATAGATCAGAGGGTGGCTGAAGGGAGCATAGTGGTCATAGGCCATCACTGCGAGCAGGTAGGCTTCAAATCCTGTAGTAGAATACACAAAGAGAACGTGAAACCTCTACTGAGATTTCTTTCCTCTGTGGCAGGAAGTTTTGTAGTATCTTGGACACAGTGGCAGGGGAAAAGCAAAACTCTAGGAAGGAGAGGTGGTCTCATGATTTATGTGTGTGGGCCTATGGCAATTACAGCATATAAGATTATGCTACTAATATAAAATAACATTGAGTAAGACATTTCTTGTTGTATTAGAATTGTTAGTAGAGTGCACAACTGAAAATAACATGCTTAATACCCTACAATTAGTGCTATCTGCTAATAATGGTATCATACACCCTTTGCCAAGTCTAAGGAAGGGACCGCAGTACCTATGATGCCATCACTAGCTATTACCAGCCCCATTCTTTCCTGGCTTCCTAAAAATTCGAGGATTGGAAAGAATGGGGAAGCATGTTCATTTGATTGGCCTTAGGGGAATTTAGCATTGATAAGGGTAAACTGTCTTCCCCTTCTCATGGGGAAGGAAGGTTTGCTTTGCATTTGTAAAATCCAAATGAATCTATAGATAGTAGCAAGATTTTGATGATATTCTGTCATAATTTGTAACAAATGTCTCACAGCAATGGAAGGTGTTGTTGGTGGGTTGATGTGTGGGACCCCTATATGATATTATGCATGTTTGCTTTGTAAGTTCACAACTTTTACTTTATACTTATTGTTCATGTGTGTTCATGTATAAATGATATAAATAATAACAATAATAGGGTGGGTTGGGGGAAAAATACACCAAATGTAGGATACTTTGGTTCATAGTAATATCTTGAGGATGATCTTTAGTAATTAGTTAAAAATATTTCACAACAATGCAAGATATTGGTGGTAGGGTGGGGTATGAGAGCCCTTTATGTTGTTATCTATGTTTGCTTCATAACTTCACAACTATGACTACACATAGTTGTAGAGTTTATATATATACATACATATAGATTATATATATACGTACATAAATATTATTGTTTATATATATTTATATATGAGTGGTATACTTCAACAAATACATTTAAAATATATCTATATATAAAAAAGAACCACTCAAAAAAACAGAGGCTGCCTACAAGTACATGAGACCAAGATCTCATTCCACTGTTGGCCTTCTGCTTCAGCCTTAGATTTGTTGATGTTTCCTCTATGCCTATCTGAGCCAGGGAAAAATGAATTGGAAAAGGTAGGTTTAGGCTCTCTTATATTTACCACGTCCAAGATGACTATCTATTGGAAGAAGTTTTTCTGCAGCAAGAAGCTGTGGGGTGTTGTTGGTGCTAGAGAAGAGGTGGGTTTGCAAAGAGTCTTCCAGATCAGGAAAAATTGCATTGAGGAGAACAACAGGACCTTCAAAAGAAGTCCTACATACTGTCCCCAGAGCCAACGTTTGAACAACTGCCAGAGGTCCTTTGCCTGGTCAGACATAGCTAATGAGAAAACTAGTGGTAATCAGTAGTGATTAGTTAGCTGGAGTCACTTGTTCTGTTCCCTCTCCCCATTTGTCCCACACGTTGGAAGAGCTGAGACTGGAAGAGATGGTGGAGGGGGTGTCTTTGAGCCAGATTAGTCCTCCTCAAAATGATGGGGATCGCAGCTCAGACCTGCATTCGAGGAAAGAGAGGTGTAAGACCTAAGTTAAGTTTGGGATGTGTCTTTAATTAGAATGTACCTTTACTAGTAAAAATGATCAGAACATTAAAGATAGGCCTAGTATCTTTTTGAGAAAAAAGGGAATAGGAATTTCACAGAGTTAGGTGGAATGTAGTGCCCTTGAAAAAATCCAGAACAGTTTCATGTTTATATGCCATGGATTTGGGACTCCTCAGTAAACTGATTACATTAAAGTTTTATGTATGGAAGGTATAAAAAGAAAAATATACCTAAATATTGGGAGTAGAATTACTTTTTCATTATCATCATCTTTTCTTTAGGATATATGCTTTCTTATAATAACTTAAAAATTGGAAATACGGATGTTATTAAATAGGACATGATTCATATATGATATGTTTATATATTTAAAAATTTAGGTAAAATATAATAGAACTTAAAATGGTTTAATATATTAATCACCTGCATTTACTATTTTTCTCATTATTGACATACAGAAAATAACACTAAATGGGTGCAAGTTATCATACTTGAAAAGATATGCAATGACATGGAAACATTTCTCAAAAAATACAAATTTTGTGATTCATATAAGCACTGCATATTTCATAATACTTGTTAAAATAAGAAGAAAATTACCCAAATAATCGCCTTAAAACCCTTGATTTCTCCAAGTAGGCTAAATGGTAAGAAGAATGCCAAAATGGAGGTGAAATGTTGGAGAGGACTAAATTTCATCCTTTACCATAGAATGAATACCAGTCCCTCTCATGCTCCACATGGCATCACCCACATCGCTCAAATGATAATTGCTCTGTCCAGAACTTTTATCACTTTTGTCCATCTTCAGGGTCTCCCAGTCAGAGCTCATACCCTTCATGGATCTCTGGTCTGTAACTTTGCTTCCCCTGAGACCCAACATGATGTAATGAAATCTTATGATTTTCAGTAACTTTCTGCACATTTAAACATTTAATTCCCCAAATAATTCAATACATATATATTTTTACCAAGAGCCAATAAAACAATGTGAATAATAAATCAAATTATGGTTAACCAAAACTTTTTGGGTAGAGATGCCTGGGTATTCCATTGATCAGACTTTGAGCAGTATTTAATCTGAACCATCATCCCCACCCTGACCCTATCTTCAAAGAGCCTTTATGCTTCTTTCTTAAGCTTTTATGAAGTATCCTTCAGCATCTAAAATATGGGCCATCTAGAAGAGTTTAGTAATAACATTTAGTAATAACTCATCAGATTTCCTGAAACTAGTGGTTCTTTCATAATTCATTGTCTCTCTACAGTCTGCTGCCTGTGACTTTGCAAACCTTTCCTCAAGGTTCTTTTCACAGCTGCCTTCCCTTCTTTGTTTTTCAGGCTGAAGATGAGGGGACTCACTATGGAATAATTGCAGCCTATTGAATGGAGAAAATCAGTTCCAGAGGTGAGCCTGAGGTTGGCATTAGATGTTGTGACCCTGTGGATGTGAATTCTTGTAAACAGGGCAGGTTGTTGAGGTCACTTCAGTTAAGATGTGGCCGAGCTGAATCAGGATGGGTCTTAATCTTATTGCTGAAAGCCTTGTAGGGAAGGTCACAGAGAGAGTGAAAGCTGTAACTGGGAGCAACCAGAAGGCAGGAAGCATTGGAATCCAGAAGGGAAGCCAAGAGAGGCTGCTATGTGCATTGTAATGTGACAGAAGTGAAGGAACAAGGGCTGATCACCTGTTGTCAGCAATATTCTGTGCATACTTTGTGGATTGTAGCAAATTTGCTGTAAGAATATTTCAATATTTGTCTTCTCTCCTGCTTCCCAGTCTGTTCTTTTCCCATTTCAAAACCCTCCTAAAATTCATAGCAGCTTAACTATATCATTTACCTCACTACTTTTTTAGTATTGACAAGACACTTACAAATTTTGATGGTTCTAGAACAGGATCCCAGTGGTGGAAGTTGCATATGAAAAGTATGATCATAATCTTTGGAATAAATTGAGTTAATATAAGAGAGCTGAGCCCTCCCTTTGAGATAAATAGTAGAAGATAATACGAAATGTATCTAGTTAATCTGAGATTTCTATATTTTCCTGTTAATTATTGTCAATAAATCAAGGATAAAAATATGAAATAGAGCACTCAGAATCAAGGTGAAAAATGTATTTCAACCTGAATAAAAGGAACTTAATATGGTGAGTAAAACAATGGTATTTAACTGACTCTGATCGTTAGATGAAGAGTAAGAGGTAGATGTGGTCAAAATGGTCTCTGAAGATGAGATCCAAACTGGCATACTGGTTTTTGGCATTTCATGATAAGGATGAAGAACAAGAAAAGTACAGGGAAGATCTATATAACATTCTAGAAAAGTCAAAACTATAGACACAGAAAATTGTATAGTGGTTGTCATCAGGGGTTGGAAGTTAGAAGAAGAGTATACCAAGAGGCTGGGGAGAAATTGTGGGTGCCTGACTCTTCTCTGTCTTGATTGTAGTGATGTTTACAAGATTCTATGTATTTTTCAGAATGCGTAGAAATGTTCAGTAAAAGAGTGAATTTTGCTACATCTAAATTAAAAAGGAAAGAAGTATTAAATGAAGCCATTTATCAAAGTTGAAAATACTCAAAAAGATACTATATATGTTCTTGTAAGTACATACTAGCAAATGGAAGAGAAAGACACAAACTAAAAGTCTTGACCTCTACAAAGGGAGGTGCCTACAAAGGTGGCTTCATCTCAATCTGTAGAATTTTCTTTCCTCGAAAAAAAAAAACGATAAAATCAATTTAACTATCAAACTTGGTACTGGCCACTTACCAGTAGGGTTTCAATTTGATAGATAATGTTTTGTTATTTTATAGAACATAATTACAGTGCATCAAAAACTCCATTTTTAGGTGGATAGGGTTCACAGGCTGGTGGTGGGGTTTCTATCAAGGTTTCTTAGTGGTGGATATCCAAAACTCTCTGGAAATGGTCTTATTAGATGTTGTATCTTACTTTTCTATTGATCAGGTGCTAAGGTCAGTTTTGGATCTATACATCCCACTGGAAAACTATGTTGCCCCTACCCTTTGACATCTTATTAATCTCTGTTTCTCTCAGGCAAAGTGCCCAATGATATACATCCCACTTGATCTCGAGATGAGCAGGGAAAGCTTGTAGGACACTCCTCCTGGTGGCCTGAAATTGTGTGAACAGGTGCATCTGTCTGTGACATTCAATCCCATATTCCAGCAACCTTCTAGAATGCTTCAATTGAGTTCCAATCTGTGACGAGATGACATTCATGAAAAACTCCTAAAGGACAGCACTTAGTCTAGCTGTTTTCCATAGGAAGACATTGATTCGAGATACATGCTTACTTCTAATTAGATTTCCATTTGTCTTCTGTTAGTGCAGACCTGCCCTTCCTTGTTCTCAAGTACAGGAGGTTCATGTTTTCTTACCTCTGAATTGGATTCGGGTATGACAATGCTTTTAAGGCAGAAGCACTACATTGATAACTTCTTTCTTCTTTCTGTCTTCTTGTTTGGAAGTTGTAATTTTTTTGAGGACTATCCCACAACGCGGAGATTGGGCAAGTTTGCTGATCCTCTTCCTACCTTCATAGAATAAAACCAACCTAAAGACCACCACCGTGATCAAATCTGCATGTGTCAAAGAGAAAGAAGGCCCCTGATGACTGTCAGTTTCTACCCTGTTCTTCCTGAACTTTCCAGTTTGATCAATGAATCTCACTTGTCAGGTAAAGCAGAATTACTCCCAAAGATCTAGTAAACCTGATTCTTACTAAAAATGATAGATCTATACCTGGTTAATGTTACTGTACTCTCAGTTATGCCTGAACAGTAAAATATTGTATTAGTTTGACTATTACTATAATAGACAAAAGACTTAAACATCTCTGACTTTTTGGAATGTTCTTACATGTCACACAGCTCTGAGTTAAAACTCCCCACGATGCCAGTGCTTTTTATCTGAAATAGTATGTGTGACAACTGCATATAACAATTTATATGAAAATTTCCCTAAATGTCTGTAGTATGATCTGGATTTGATCATGTAGAATTGATAATTTCCAGTTTTACAATGGGTTATCTGCTTTGCATTTAGCAATTGATGTTCCCAGGGTTGTTTTACTGTGCAATGATGGTATTAGATTTGTGGAACCAGTGTTTGTAATAATATCCTTGTCTGCACTAAAAATATCACTCTTGAAGATTTTCCTACTATTGTGTTTTTGTGTGACATCTGTATCTTTAAGGAAAAAGGCATGATACATTAAAAAGACACCTTTTTCATTTCTGGAAACTTGTTTTCACTCATAGCTATCACTCGGTTGTCTTGACTTCTGCAATGGGGGAGGCTATCAGCCCTGCCATGTATCATCTTCCAACCCTTGTTAGAGGAGAGGTTCCAGTATCCCTAAATCTTCATCCAGATGTGGGGTTATAATAGTCCCATAAAATGAGGTTGAATGCTCCATTAGAGAGCTCCAACACTCAGCTTACTCTTTAGAACAAGTCTGTAACTTGACCATTCTCTAACCTATTCTCTACTGAGAGGAGGTACTGATCATTAGAATCATAGACCTGTATATTCACGTAGCTTTAGATTTCACATTAGCTATCACAGGCATGATGGTGATCTTCTTTTATTTATTTATTTATTTATTTTTTTAATTACATTAAAAAAAATATGAGGTCCCATTCAACCCCACCGCCCCCGCCCCCCACTCCCCCCACAGCAACACTCTCTCCCATCATCATGACACATCCATTGCACCTGGTAAGTTCATCTCTGAGCATCACTGCACCCCATAGTCATTGGTCCACATCATAGCCCAGACTCTCTCACGTTCCATCCAGTGGGCCCTGGGGGGATCTACAATGTCCCGTAATTGTCCGTGAAGCACTATCCAGGACAACTCCACGTCCCGAAAACGCCTCCACATCTCATCTCTTCCTCCCGTTCCCCACACCCAGCAGCCACCATGGCTACCCTTCCCACACCCATTCCACATTTTCTCTGTGGACACTGGATTGGTTGTGTCCATTGCACACCTATGTCAAGTGAGGGCTTAGATTCCACATGGGTACTGGATGCACTCCTCCCGCTTCCAGTTGTAGACACTCTAAGCTCCATGTTGTGGTGGTTGACCTTCTTCAACTCCATGTTAGCTGAGTGGAGTAAGTCCAATAAATCAAAGTGTAGGATCTTCTTAACAAGGGGAACTCAGTCTATAGTCCTGACAAAGCATTTATTCTCAATTATAAAGCACATCAAAAAGAATTTGACAAGTGGCAGTACATTGAAAACAAACAGCACAATTTCATGGGAATTTAAAGGAAATATTTTATAAAGATTTGAGGAGATGCTGGAAATAAATTTCATGTTTACCAATAATCTTTTTAATATGTTGCATTATGTATAGCTTAAAAGAAGAAATATAAACTTTCCAACTCAGTTTCAAAACAATTGTGCACATTGAAGTTCTTACAATGTGCACATGGAAAAGGAAGTTGTACTATTCAAGAGAAAATGGATCTTACACAGATTTGTCTGTAAGAATAAGAACAATATTGAGATATTACATTACCAGTATTCAGTTTGTTAGTGATAACATCCTTGCCTTTAACTAAACTGATTTTAGCACTTGCCTTTAAAAACTCCAGGGCTGCCCATTGCTGGTGAAGGAAAATTTGGCAAGATGAGAAAGAGAAAATGGCTTTTATCTTCTAGCAGCAGAAGAGCAGACACTATCCTTTGTCATAAAAGTGACCTTGCAGCACCACAGAATTTGTCAGATTGCTTCTCTGGCCTATGAAAATAACCTTTAAACTCTAAAAGTCTGTAATTCTGAAAGGTTGTCTTATTTAATTGTTTGGTTCTTTGGGCAATACCAAGGTAATTTAAAGTAATTAATTTGCCCTGGTAATTTAGAGTGAGATTCTGCTATTGAAAAGTATAAGAATTTATAAACATTCCTTTAGTCAGAACAGGATAATTGCAATGTCTTTTTTCTCCCACATGCAGGAGTTTGAAACACAAGCCATAAATCCATTGGATTTACTACCTACAGTGTTTTAGTCCTGTCTTATTTAAATTGAACACTATCAAGAATTTTAATAGTTTCACAACATTTGACCTCATTTTTCAAGGTCCAGGAGTAATATTAAATGCTCAAAATAGTGTAATGCAATATTAGCCCAGTGAAACTGCATGAGATACAATTTGGAACAATGTGAGAAATAAATGAATGAAGCAACTGGTATTATGGGAAAAAGCTGACAACATGTCTAATCATAGTGGGACTATTACACTGAATTCAGTTTATATACACAAGGGAAGGTGATACTTGAAAATATGAATTTTGAAAATAAGAAGGAATGGGAAAATGGGTATGATATCATTCTAGGTAAAATGGTAGTATGTTAATAGTTCTATTTCAAATATATCCAAGAATGCATTGAAAGCATGTGGAACAAAATTTGAAAGATAAAAATGTAACTATTGATGTGTTAAACATAATGGAATATTATGCAGTGGTAAGAAGAAATGACGTTGTAAAAGATATGACAACATGGATGAACCTGGAGGGCATTATGTTGAGTGAAGCAAGCCAGACACAAAAGGACAAATACTGTATGATCGCCCTATTATGAACTAAATATTTTATGTGACATATAAATATATTATGCAAAATATGAATATGTATAGAATTGCAATATATAAGAGCCTTTTATCTTTGGAGCTGAACAAATGTAAGTTAATAATATAAAATGTTAATATCAAACAAAAAAATTTATACTGATTGAAGGAGACCAGACACAGACTACTACATAGTATATGATTTCATTTATATAAAATGTAAATATAAATAGATTTATAAAAGTGAAAGGATATTAGCGGTTATGTAGGTATGAGGAAGGAAAGCTATGGGGTGTAGAGTCTTTCTTTTTGGAGTAAAGAAATTGTTCTAAAATTTTTGAGATGGTGAATGTACAGCATTGTGATTATACTAAAAGCCATTGATTATTCACTTTGGATAAAATAGTCAGAAATAGCAGCCAAGTACAGTGGGGGAAGCATAAAGAGACTGAGAGGTGAGGGATTTTCCTTTTTTTTTTTTTTTTGGCCTATTCTTTATTTTTGTTATTGAAATAATGACAGTGCTCTAATAATGATTGAAGTGATGAATGCACAAATATGGAATTATTGCAAATACCATTGATTGCATACTTTGAATGAATTGTATGTTTATTAATATGTATCAATAAAATTGATTTGTTAAAAAATAGTGCAATAAAAAGAAGATAAAAATTGCCCCAAATCCAACAAGGAAGCAAAACTGCAAAATATGTTGAAAACAAGTCAGTGTGTTGGAATGGGCTGAAATATGTTTATCTTATATAAAATCTAAAATTTGATAAGTTTAGATTTTAAGAACATGTTTTACAAGAAGAATTACTAGCAACAATGGCTTTTAGACAAATATTCTTTAGGATAAAAGTTAGAGTTCATCAGAAGGTGCTTTGAGAGCACCAGGTGGGCACAGATACCAAAAGGAAGACTTGCAGAAAGAGAAGAGGGAGGATTAGAAGAAGGAAGAATCCATACTAGTCCTGGGTAAGAGGGCTTCTCAAAGCTCTCCCAAGTTCCCCATAATTTGGTACTTTTTCTGGGACAAACAGAACTTCTACATTTGACAATATTCAATTATTTCCCATTCAATAGAGACTCCTTCCCTAACATTATTCAACACTATTTGCTGTTGTTAAATCCTTCCCCTCTCCACATCTCTCTTTGTTTCTTCTCACTTTCTTTGTCTCTCCCTCCTCCTCACTCTGTTGAATCCCTTGTATCCTCCATCCTTTTAATAGGAGTATCCTGCTTATATGTTTACCTGATTAACAGCCAACAAGCAAAGGGAGACTTCAGACCAACAGTTGCAAGGAACTGGATTCTGCCAATAACCTGCATGAGTTTGGAAGTAGATTTCTTCCCAGAGACTCCAGATAAGAACCCAGAACATCCAAAACCTTAATTTCAGATCTGTGAGACATGAAGTAGAAAACCCTGTAGAGTCAGAGTCTGGACTCCGACTTATGAAACTGTGACAAAATAAAGGTGCATTGCTTTACTAGCTAAGTTTATGCCTATTTTTTATGGCAGCAAATTATCAGCTGTGAGTTTAACTGGTATATCTGGTAAATTCTGACTTCCTCTCTTGTACACATTCATCTAATTTTGTAGTTTCCAGAGTCCTAATACTACTGCCAGTCACACTCTTCTTCCACCCCGTGAAGTCCAAGTGCTTATTTTTCTTTCTTCACAGACCCAGGATCTCTTCTTGGAAAATGTTATGAATTCAAATAAAAAATTCAGGAAAAAAAACCCTGCAGGATCAATACTAATATGAATTATTTTCAAAAGTATGAATTGTCATGTCATTAACCCTATCTATACGATTAAGAGGTTTGCTGACTCATTGTTTTTTCTGAGTAATGGGAAGCAAAATAGCTCCCAACATTTTCCTTGACAATTTTTAAGAAGGGAGACCTGATACTGTGTCTTACAACATGCATAAATTGGGCAATTGGGAAGTTCTTAATATCACACATTTCGTGTCTTGCTGCAGTTCTTTCCTACTTGCCTTCATTCTCTGTCTCTTCTGTGTTCCTTGAGACATTGTACATATTTTAGCTTTATTCTTCTCACAGCAGCTTTCACTTCCTTGTTCTTTAGACAGTAGATGAGAGGATTCACTAGGGGCATGACTACACTGTACTGCATGGAGAGGATCAACTCCAGTGGGGAACGTGAGGTTGGCTTTAGATGGCGAAGAATAGCTGAGCCATAGAACAAGCTCACAGCAGTGAGGTGGGAGGAGGAGGAGAAAGCCTTGCTTCTGCCTAAGCTGGAGCTGATGCTCAGGATGGTGGAGACAATGCGGGCATACAAGTAGAAAAGCAGGAGGCAGGTCCCTAAGGCATGCAAGAGGGCAGAGCAGAGCAGCGTTGCAGAGTTGGTGGATGTATCAGAGCAGGAGAGAGGAAGAGGGAGGGCAATTCACAGGCACAGTGGTGGATGATTTGAATCTCACAGAAGTCCAAATTCAAATCCGGGAGGATGTTGATAAGTGCATCCAGAAAGGCCATGACCCTAGAGCCTCACACCAACGTCAAACATGACAGTTTACTCATCACCTGTGCATAGAGCATTGGGTGGCAGATGGCAGCATAGCAGTCACAGGCCATCACTGAGAGCAGGCAAGCCTCAATGCCTGTAGCAGCAAACACAAAGAAGACCTGAGCCAGGCAGCCTTCTATTGAGATGGCTTTCCTCTGAGACAGGGGGTTCTCTAGCATCTTGGACACAGTTACTGAAGAGTAGATGTTCTGAAAGGAGAGGTGGCTCAGGAAGAAGTACATGGGTGTGTGGAGGTGACAATGTATATGGATCATAAGTTCCCCATCAGAATCAGGAGATAAATCATGAGAAATAGTACAAAGAGCACACCACAATGCTTAGAGCAAAAATTAAAGCTTCTCATTAGGATTTCAATGCATTAATCTGCCATAACCACTCTCCTAGACACATCACCCACTATTCTCCAGATGTCCCCTTTGTGAATCCAAAGAGTTCTGTGTGCTCCTGACCACCCCAGGAACCTTCCTGTTTCCCTTACCTGTGTATGCAGATGTTTTTCATTCCTCTTTCTTGATTTGTGTCTTACTTACTTTGAAATTCTGCCTTATTTACTACTTTTTCCTCTTTTATCACTCACTCCCTTCTTCATTCTCATATAAATCTCTAGCAAAATCAGTATTAATCTCATTTTTTCAAAAGATGAAAATAAAGCTAAATAAGCAAATTCGTTACTCTAATTTACCTCATCTTGTTAAAGACTTTAAACCACATTGGCTTCCCTTTGCTGTGTAACAGTTAATCAATGTATTGTAAATTATTGACATCAATTGCCTTTCTATCTTGCTCAGGCAATATAGCAATATGTGTGTGTGGTGCCTTTCTTGTCTCTACAGTGATAGCACATTTTCATGGAGGGCAGAAATTTTGCTATTACTTTCTGTCCCCACAACACACACACACACATACACACATACACAAACACTAAGCAATGCATAATGCAGCCTCAATCAATAATTGCTAAATGAATTCATGAATTGAACAGAATATGTAATAAAAACTCTTGGGGTTATCTCCAGTCGCAGAAGGGCAACTTCAAATTGTAGTTAAGGGAAATGCATTATGGAGGCCAGGAATTGGGATAGAAAAGGAGGTGGAGTGCTCATCATTTTTTTATTTTTGGTGGTATTTGTAATAGCCTGACAAAAGCTTCGCTTTTGCTGAAATTACTGACACCTACACATCCCTGCTTTGGAGGGAACACCCCACAATTTGTGTAAATGTACAAATTCCATCCATCCATTCACCCACGAAGTCATTCAAGAAACATTGTTGAGTCTCTGCTCTTTGGCAGTTTTTGTACAAAGAACTGAAGACAGTCCTATACTATATTTTTATGACATGTTCTGGTGCAACTATCTGAGCAACCATTCTTCATGAGTTACGCGTTACCAAGCTATTTTGTAAAAACAGTCTTATATATGCAATATTATCCATATTTGTATTTCATATGAGGTTTTACTATGTTATATGGTCCCACGTTAAATTTTTAAACTTCCCTTCTAGTAATATACATGGCCTTAGAATTTCCTTGTCAACAACTGTAATACCCATATAGTAGCTTTGCTAGTTATAAACATTATGATGTACTTTTACCATTTCTATTCATTTCCAAAGATTTATAAACATCCTTTATAGCAATTCTGCACAGATTAACCCTCAACTTTCCATTCTTTACTCTCATTCTATTTTCTGGTGACCTATATTCTAATTATCAACTCCATGAGTTTACACAATATATTTAGTTCATGATAGCACAATCATACAGTAATTATCTTTTTGGGTTTAGCTTGCTTCACTTAAGACAAAGTCCTCTAGGTTCATTAATGTTGTCATATGTTTCATGATTTCATTTCTTCTTATAGCTGCATAATAGTCCATAGTGTGTACACACTACAATTTGTTTATCCATTCATCAGTTGATGGACATCTAGATTATTCCTTTTTTGTCATTTTTTAATAATGCCACTATGAACACTGATGTGCAGACATCTGTTCTTATCACTCTCCCAGTTCTTGTGGGTATAAAACTAGTAATGGTATTGTCAGGTCCCATGGCAAGTCTATATTCAACTTTCATAGGCACTGCCAGTACTCCACAGTGGCTATACTAGTCTACATTACTTCTAGCAATGACTAAGCATTCCTATGTCTTCACATTCACTCCAACATTTACAGTTCTCAGACTTTTTAATACTGACCATTCTAATAGGGGTGAAATGATATCTCATTGTTGTTTTGATTTGCATTTCCCTAATAGCTAGTGATCTTGAACATTTTTAAAATGTGTTTTTCCATCATTTGTTTTTCTTCTTTGTCTATTTTGCTATTTTTAAAGCTGGTTATTGTTTTTTGTTGTTGTTGTTGTTACTGAGTTTTAGTATCTCTTAATATACCATGGATATTAAACTCTTATAGTATATGTGATTTAAAATCTTTTCTTCCATTGAATTGGCTGCCTTTTCACCCTTTTGACAAAATGCCTTTGAGGTACAGAAATGTTTAATTTTGAGGTGGTCCAATTAATATTCTTTGTCTTTTGTTTCTAGTGCTTTGGGAGTATTTTAAGAAACTACAGCCTACCACAAGGTATTGAAGGTGTTTTCCTAAATTTACTTGTAGGAGTTTTATGATTTTTGCTTTTATATTTAGGACCTTGATCCATTTTGAGTTAATTTTTGTATACGGTGTGAGATGAGGGTCCTATTTCTTTCTTTTGGATATGAATATTCATTTCTCCAACCATAGTCTCTTTTGGTTTACTGAAAGGACTTGATAACCTTGTCAAAAGTCACTTGACTGTAGATGTGAGGGTACACTCCTGGGTTCTCAATTCCATCCCGTCAGTCAACCTATCTGTCTTTATGCGAGTACCATGCTGCATTTACCACTGTAGCTAAAAATAATGCTTTTAAATCAGGAAGTGAGAGTCCTCCAACTTCTTTACTTCTTTTTTTTTTAACAGATTTTGGCTATTTCGGATTCCTTGCCCTTCCAAATTAATTTGATAATTGACTTTTCCATTTCTGCAAAAAAGGCTGTTGGGAATTTTATTGTGATCACATTGAATCTTTAAATCAGTTTTGGTAGAATTAACATCTTAATGATATTTAGTCTTCTAGTCTATGAACATGGAATTTCCTTTCATTTATTTAAGTCTTCATCAGTTTCTTTTAGCAATGCTTTGTAGATTTCTGAATACAGGTCCTTTATTGACTTGGTTAGGCTCATTCTTAAACATCTGATTCTTTTCACTATTATTTTAAATGGAATTTTTTTTTTCTGATTTCCTTCTCAGATTGCACATCAGCAGTGTAATAGAAACCCTCTTGATTTCTGCATATTAGTCTTGTATCCCACCACTTTGCTGAACTCATGTATTGGTTCCAGTAACTTTGTTGTGTGTTTTTCAGGATTTTCTAGGTATAGGATCACATCATCAGTAAATAATGTTAGTTTTGTTTCTTCCTTTCTTATATGTATGATTTTCATTTCTTTAACCTAATTGCTCTAGGTAGAAGCTCTAGCACAATATTTAATAAGAAAGGTAAAAGTGGGCATCATTGTCTTCTTCCTGATCTCAGCAGGAAAACTCTCAGGTCTTTCATTGTTGAGGACAATGCTAGTTGTAGGATTATCATGTATGCATTTTACCATATTGAGAAAGCTTCCTTCTACTCCTATCTTTTGGAGTGTTTTTATCAAGAAAGGATGCTGTATTTTGTCAAATGTCTTTTCTGCATCAAATGGGAGGATCATGTGATTTTCCTTTTTTAATTTATTAATGTGGTTCATTACAGTAATTGATTTTCTTGTGTTAAACCACCCTTGTATAGCTGGGATAAAAGCCACTTGATAGTGGTACATAAGTCTTTAATGTGTTTTTGGAATCTTCAAGTATTTTATTGAGGAGTTTTGCATCTATAATCATTACAGACATAGGTCTGTCATTTTCTATTTTCATACCTGGTTTGGTATTAGGGTGATGTTGCTTCACAGAACGAATTTGCTAGGGTTCTTTCCTGTTCAATTATTTGGAAGAGTATGAGCAAGATTGCCTTTGAATGATTGGTAGAATTCACCTGTGAAGTAATCCGGCCTAGGGCTTTTCATCTTTGAGGGTTTTTGATGACCTCTTCAATCTTCTACTTGTGATTGGTTTATTGACCTCATTATTTCTTCTAGAGTCAGTGTAGGTAGTTCATTTTTGTATGAATTTGTCCATCTCATCTACATGGCCTAATTTTTGGCTAACAATTGTTCAAAATGACCTCTTTTCATCTCTATTATTTCAGTGAGGTCAGTGGTAATGTGACCCATCTCATTTCTGACTTTATTTATTTGCATCTTCTCTCTTTTTATCTGTTAGTTTAGATTAGAGCTTGTCGATTTTGTTGATCTTTACAAAGAACCAACTTTTTGTTTTGTTGACTGTCTCTACTTTTTTTTTCTTCTTTTCTATTCCATTTATTTTGCTCTGATCTTTACTATTTCTTTAGCTTGGTTTGAAATTAGTTTTCTCATTTTAGAAAGTTCTATTAAAGTGCAGGCCTGTGATCTTTTTATTTCTTATTTTCTTTGTACACTGTTTGTGATTTGTCACAGAATGTATTACGTGGCACCCCAAGCACAATGAATGGTGGTATAAAAACCACTGATAAACACAAAGGTATAAAATAATCAACCAAACCAATTCAAAATTACAAACTATTGGTAAACATTTGTGGATATCATAAAATTCATAGAAAGAGAGACATTTCATAAATATGAGGCAGAAATTAAAGAGAGTAAGTGGACAACTCTCAGTGGAAACAGAATTTTCCTGAAAGAATGTTTAGAACAGATAAGCCAGGAAACTATAATAAGTACTCAATTCAATATAAACGCTCTCTTTTTGAATTAAGAGGTATGAACCATTATTTTTAAATGGAACATGCATAATTAACGTCAAAATTCATCTTTATTTATTAAAGGCTTATGATTATTGGAAAATTAGAGAGTTAGCTTCTTAGCAATTTTGCAAACTATAAATGTTTTTATTTGCTCTGAGAGCATCTTATTTCCTAAGAGCAAAGGCTACAAAGTTACTGTTCCAGGTACCAGATGAGAAACTGTGGCTAATGTAGTGGAGAGATGAAGCAAGGTAAGTAATGAAAGTGTTGAATGGCCTGTACCGGTACTGACTCCTTGTTTACCCTTAGAGGGATGGAAAGAGAAAAAAGATTGAAATAGGCTTGTGACTGAATTGATGATAAAATGGGGCTGATTAGTGAAGTTCTTCTTCACTAGTGAAGTGTAGTTCTTCTACATATTTGAATGAAAATGAGACACAATAATGGTATACTAAATCAAAAGGAAATTGTAAGGTGATTATGTGCCAGGCACTATTCTAATATGAATAAACTAATTTAATCAACATAAACCCCCCAAATGTAAAGTTCCATAATGGTTCACATTTTAGAGTTGACTAAACAAAGACAGACAAATTTTAAATAAGTTGTGGAAGTCTAAACAGCGGGTATAGTTCCTGTCTATGAGGCCCTCTGTAGAAAGTGATAATCACTGCAAGTATGGTAATGCTTAAACAGGATAGTGTATGCAGTAGAGCATAATAATTATAAACTCAGGATTGAGCTGTGTTAGGCTGTGTTTGAATTTATTTGTGTGACCTGGGGTATGATAATTCTTTGAAACTTAGTTATTTATTTTAAATGGCAATAATAATGATTCCTAACTTAAAAGATAAGCAGACAATGATATCTCCAAGTCATGCAAGGCACTTAACTAAATAGCAAATCAATTACTGTTTTTCCTACTATAGCAAGATCTTACTTTATGTTCTATTTCTGCTTTTCCATTCATTCAGACCCAGGTAGATTATTAAAATTTTATCCTACTAAATATGCCTCATTTCTTCAGGAACTGACACAGATGATAAGGTGAGAATGTTTTCCTTTTCCGTGGTTTAAATTTTTCATGATTTCTGTTTTGAATCTAAGGAAACCAATGTTTTTTAAGCGGGTGCTGTTTTCTACTTGAATTTCTAACATTTCTCACCATTATGCATATTTTTGTATGCATATGTACACATGTATAACTTATATGTATAAAGTAACTTTACATGTGTTCATATGTATCACTGAAGTACTTCTTTTATTGTAAATTCCATCCTTCTTTTTCCAATAGTCTGTGTGAAGAGTGTTGATTGTTCAGAATACCCAGACTAACCATGCTATATATCTTAAATGTTACATGTTTGAACAGTGCTCAGAATTTCCCTCAAATTTTGTTCCCTTCCCAGTATTCCCTCTTTCAGGCAGCCAGAGGCTTAGGTGGGAAAACTTGTTTTCTTGAGATTTTCTCTCCTCACAAAAGTCATAAGAAAGTTCTGTCAACTTTGGTTCACTAAAATATTTTTAATCTTCCCTCTCATCTCTCCACACAAACAACATAGAATCTTCCTCCTGTATTTATGGTTTAGCCTCCTCTGCAGTCTCATTGTTTTTTCTTTTGCCACCCTCTAATTCCTTCGATGGACACTAGAATTGTCTATTCTAAACTAAGCAAAATTCACATAACTTAAACCAACCTTTTTAAAGTGTACAACTCAGTAGTATTTAGTACATTCACAGGGTTTGCAACCACCATTTCTCATTACCCCCAAAACATTTTCATCACTGTAAAAGAATCTAAAGATATCTCCTTCTTAATGTCCCTGTTGCAATGACAAGTACCACACAAAGGGTTGCTTAACAATAGGAATTGTTTCATGGTTTCAGAAGCTAGAAGACTTGTTTCAACCTGAGGCTGGTAACACTGTGGTAGTGTTGTGGCTGTCACATGGCTATGCCTTCTCCTTTTTCCTTCAGTTCCACTGACTTGTAACTTCTGCTACTCCACATGGCTTTCTCTTCCTAAAGCCTCTGGCAGTAGGATTAAGACCCAAACTCATTCAGTTGGGTCACTCCTTAACCAAAAACAACATATTCAAAAGGCCCTAATTACAATTTGCTCTAACCCAGAGGAATGGATTAGGAGTAAGAAGATATATTTTTTTCTGGGGTACATGAATCAGCCTACCACACCTTTCTTCCCTCCAGCTTCTGACAACCACTAATCTGCTTTCCATCTCTATGAATTGGTCAAATCTGGATATTTCCTAGAAAAGTAATCCTATAATTTGTATACGACTTCTTTAATTTATTGTATGTGACTTCTTTAATTTAGGGTAAACTTTTAGGTATTCATCGCTGTTGTAGCATGTATCAGTACTTCATTTCTTTTTATAGCTGAATTATATCTATATAATCAAATATTATTCAGGTAAAATTGTAGGGATAGAAATCTGGTTCATGGTAGTCAGGCGCTGAGATGTAGGAGAAAGGTTGACTGCAAAGAGGCCAGGGAGAAATCGTTGGTGATTAATTTGATTGTGGTCATGGTTATGAGAATCAAAGCACTTTTCAAAATACAAATAAATGTAGATAAAAATTGTGAATTTTACACATACAAATAAACAAGGAAAAAGTATTGTATGAGACCATTTATGCAAAGTTAGGAGTAGTCACAGCAGCACTGTCTACATTCTTGTAAGTACATAATAATAAATGGACAAGAGCAACAGAAGCAGAGTACAGGAAGATCGTTACCTCTGCAAGGGGAGAGGTATACAAAGCGAGCTTCAACTCTATCCAAAAATTTCATTTCTGAAATAAAAAATGTGATTTGAGGTAAACAGAACAAAAAACAGGGAAGAGAAAACCTCTTTGAGCAAAGAAGAAAAGGATGCAGCAAATAAAATCTATACTTATTTATATTAGGCATACACTCAACATGAAACCACTGTTAGTTTTTACTGGCATAAATCTTTAAAACTAATTTAGACATATATCTGAATTGTGTACCCTGAAATACAGACTAAATTAACTTCTTCCTTGTGGTTGTATACTAAAGAATATTATGCTCACTGGCTAAATTCCTTTGTAACTAAAGGCCTTGAGACTCTAAGCTACCTATATTGTGTCCAGGGACCATCCTTTAAACAAGTTTTTAAGTAAATCATAGTTTGTGGAAGGGAGATCTAGAAAGCTAGGGTGCACAGTTTGAACACTCCATAATTTTTTCCCCAGAACTGATATTCAAACACTACTGGATAAGAAGTCCTGTAGTTACAGCAGCCACCACTGCTCTTTCTGAAATGCAAAAATGTGTATTAATCTCCCCAGAAATGTGAAATGAATCGGCACAAATGACAAATGTTACCTCTGAGGTCCCATTGTTAAATTATAGGAAGCAGCTGATGGAACTTTGAGAAAAGAAGTCCCACAGACAGTAATATGCATCTAGTAGAGTTTTGCATTCATCTCTGTTATTTTCACAAGATTAGCATTAAAAAAAGCAACCAAGCACATATATGAGCCTCAAGTCCCACACGAAAGTAACTGGTCTCTGTTCATGCTCAGATGACACGATGTACCAAAAGTGATAAAAGGTAAGAGCCAATCCCGCTGTAGCCTTTTCTTCCACCATCCCATCAACAGCTCCTCATTTCTTGAAGTACCTCCTTTTCCAAAGAGGTAATGCCAAGATCAGTCGGAAAGGCTTTCTGAGAAGACTGGCTTGGATTTCTGGTCTGTTCCAGTCGATTCAAGATGAATTGGATTGTATCAATGAAGTCCTCAAGGCAGTTCACAAAACAGGCCTCAGCCCAATTGTCCAACTTTGGCCCAGTCTAGTCCATGCGCTTCTCCAACGAAGATCGGCCTCTGATGCTCCAGCTGCTGAGAGCGCCGCCTCTGCGTCTCCACCTCCAGGAAACGCTGCAGCTGCAGGTTCGCGGCGCCCAAACCCGCGGTGGAGGAAGACGAGGAGGAATCCCTCCCAGCACCATCAGGGGTGCTGAAGCCAACCTATCAAATAATACTCGACCTTCTGGTGTCTCCTCCACGAAACCTGAAACACTTCCTGCTAACTGAGGGACCGCCCTGAGGACGCACTGCGGCTGCGCAAGGCCCTGCCCCGGAGTCCGCCCGCCAGCTTCCTGCCCCAGGCCGCTCTTCCTGTCCTGGGCCTGGTGCCCGAGCTCCACCGCTGTCCCACCTGGCGCCAACCTGAATCCTCAGCTTCCACAGAGCGCAGCCCAGTGCCGTTCTCCATAATTCAAAAAAAATCTGTGCGGTCCCCAGGCCGGCAGCACCGGTGCCCCAGGGAGCTTGTTAGGAATGCAGAGTCTCAGGCCCCACCAGACCTGCTGGACCCATAGCTCGTAGCGAGAAGGCCCCGGAGAGGCGTGGGTCTGTGCCTTTTCACAGCTCGACCTGATGAAGGACAGGAATGGGGCTCCAGAAGTCTCAAGGACAGCTGGGCAGGGAGTGAGGAGGTGGACTTCAAATCCCTCCTTCCTAGGGGCTAACACTCAGATTTCTGCTCCTGGAAGGCAGGTGGCGGGAACTCTGTCCTCCAGACTAAAGCACATGGACCGCACCCTCAGCTCAGATTATGGGTCCCTGCCCAGATGTGAACCTTTGAGGTCGAGAGACTTTATGTGGGTTTATTTTTTAACCTCTTCTATCTAGATTTTCCAGATCATTCCATAAAATTCACTGAACTTTGAATTACTTGGGAATACTTTAGGCTGCAAGCAACAAAAACCCCTAACTAACAGTGGCTTCACCAAACAGAAGTTATCTTTCTGACCCAGGAGGAGTGAGGAGGTGAGGCGGGGCTTTGGTTTGGTGAGGTGAGCACTGGGATCCCCCTGCCTTCTGCCTCAGGCAGCTGGGCTCCTTGTCCTCAGGGTCTCAAGATGGCGGCTGCAGCATCCTGTTGATGTTTCCAGGACAGGAAGGAAGGGCATGGAGAAATCTGACGAGTGTGGCCTTTTTCTCAGGAAAGAAAAAAGGAAAAAACCTTCAGAAACTCCCCATGGGTCTCCAGCTGAAGTCTCATTTGCCAGACCAGTGCCAGCCAGCCCTGGATGGAGCAGAGACTGGAAAGAAGGCACCTGGCAAAGGGGGCAGAGGTGGTGGTGGTGGGCTCAGGCCAAGCCTGGCTCATGCCAGGAAGCAGATGTAATGAGTAGGGAGGTGGCTGGACCTTTACCACACTGGTTTTGGCGGCTAGTCTCTGATCCCCACTAGGTCCCTCCAACCGTGCACTTGTGTGACACGCCTCACTCACCTCACCCTGACCTCACCCTAATCCAGGCACTGTCAGACCCTGTTTTGATTTTAAATTTTGATATTTTGTCACCTGTGGGTTTTTGGCATGAAATTTGACTTTTAAAAAATACTGCATGGGGAGGCAGCTATAGCTCCAGTATTTGGGCACCTGCCTACCACATGGGAGGTCCTGGTTTCAACTCCTGGTGCCTCCTAGAGAAGATGAGCAAGACAGCGAGCTGGCCCAAAGGGCTGGCATGGCAAGCTGATGCAACAAGATGATGCAACAAGGAGACACAGAGGAAATACAATGAGAGCCATAACAAAGCAGGGAGCAGAGGTGACTCAAGCAATCGAGTGCCTCTCTCCAACATGAGTGGTCCAGGGTTTGGTTCCCAGTGATTCCTAAAGAGAAGACAAGCAGATACAGAAATCACACAATGAATGGACACAGAGAGCAGACAGTGAGTGCAAATGAGGGAGATGGCTAAATAAATAAAATAAATCTTTAAAAATAAAAACAAGTTGTAATAATACAGGGGAGTGTATGGTTAAATAAACTTTTCATATATTGTTGGTTGTATTGTTAGTAATCCTTTTTTCTTTTAATTTTGAGAGGTTCTAAAGAAGCTAGCGGTCAAAGAGAGACAGAGTGAAAATAAAAAAGTCACAATGCTATATTTTGTTTTTAATCTCTACCTATTAAAAAATAAATTCAGTTTAATGGCCTTCAAATTATGTAATATAAAATCAATGTATTGTTTTAAAATATTCCTGAAAGATTCTTTTTAAAAGGCTAGAGTTTAAAATTGCAAATAATACTGTCATTATTTTGTTAAGTATAATTTTTATGTGTAAGTATAAATGTATGGGTACATCAAAGTACATGAAATTTGCTGAATAAAAACAAATTTAGCTTCCTAGAGGAGAATCCTGTGGTATCTTAGAAAAGGATTTTGAGTATGCAGACTATTTTCAGGATGAGGAAGTAAAACTTTCTTCTTTTAATTGAAAGCATTCTGCTCGGGTAGAACGTAATGCCCAAGTGTGCCCTCTTCTCAAAATTTTCTTAACATATAGATTGTCATTGTGCTTTAGTGTACTGCAAGGCAAATAAGAACTGTGAACATCTATCAGTTCCTTATTGGTCTGAGATTAGCTTCTACCTTGGCTGTTTTATATGTTGTTGTTTTAGACAATAACACAGCTGAGGTTTGAACATATTTTCTTTTTCATCACCTGACCATTTAATGTGTAAATATATGTCTTTCCTTAAGATCCGGCCCCAATTCAGAACCCTCAGAGAATGAAAAGGTGTGTTATCTTTTCCTGATCTTGTGTGTTAATCTCATTCCCTAGGTGTTTCCTTAAAAGACTTTAGATTTACATCCCCATCTTGCTTGACTAAATTATAATCCAGGACATGCAGATAAAATACAGAATTAATATTTTTGTATTCTCCAAACACAAATTTCCTCAAAGGTACAGAAATGGCTTCCCTGTTTTTAGACTCAGTATGAAAAACTTTTCCAGATTGAAATTCATTCCCTAACCTTTGGGAGACTTGGGTAAATTTTAAAACTGGCTTTATACAAGCAACTGTACTATACAGGCGTACCTCACAAATATTGTGGGTGTGGTTCCAGACTGCCACAGTAAAGCAAATATGATAATACAGCAGGTTACACTTTTTTTTTTTTTTGGTTTCCCAGTGCCTATAAAGCTTAATTTGCACTATACCATAGCTCCATTAAATGTGTAATAACATTATGTCTAAAAAATACAGTGAACATACCTTTAATTAAAAATATTTTATTGCTGAAATGTAGTCGCCATCATCGAAGCCTTCAGCCAGGCTGGTTGAGGGCCTAGCCTCAGTGTTGATGACTGCTGACTGACAAGGGTTATGATTGCTGAAGGTTGGGGTGTCTGTGGCAAATTATTAAAATAAGACAATGAAGTTTGCCACATTGCTGGACTCTTCCTTTTCCTAGAGGCCACTATAGGGAAAATAAATGGCTTAACCTCAATATTGTTGTGTCTCAGTGAATAGGGTGGCCTGAGGAGAGGGAGAGCTGGGGGAAATGGCTGGTCGGTGGAGCAATCAGAATTCATACACCGTTTATCAATTAAATTTGTCCATATTATGTGGGTGTGGTTTGTGGTGCCCCAAAACAATTACAAAAGTAGCATCAAAGATCACTGCTCACAGATCACCATAGCAGATATAAATACAATGATAGTGTTTGAAATATTGTGAGAATTACTAAAGAGTGACAAAGAGACACTAAGTGAGCACATGCTGTTGAATAAATGGTGCTGATAGTCTTCCTTGTTTCATTAAATTTGGGAACTTTTTGGATATTATTTCTTCAACTATATTTTTTCATATTTTTCTGCTTTCCTTTTGGACTCCCTCTATTATATATATATTTAATGGTGCCCCATAATTCTCTTACTATCTGTTCACTTTTTTTCATTCTTTTTCTTCTCCTCCAACGAATGAATAACATGTAACCTATCTTCAAGTTCATTGACTCTTTGTTCTGCCTGATATAATCTGCCATTTAAACACTCTAGTGAAATTACCATTTCTGTCTCATGGGTTTTTTTTTTTTTTGCCATTTGTATTTCTTCTTTGGAGAAATATCTATTCAAATCTTTTGCCCATTTTTAATTTGGGTTGCTTGTCTTTTTTTAAAAACTTTTTTATTGTCCTTTTTTTTAAAGATACACAGATCAAACAAAATGTTATGTTAAAAAATAGAAGAGCTACCTTTGTACCCGACTCCCCACCCCAACACCCCCACTCTCCCACATCAACAACCTCTTTCATCAGTGTGGCACATTCATTGCATTTGGTGAATACATTTTGGAGCACTGCTACAGTGCATGGATTATAGTTTACATTGTACTTTACACTCTCCCCCAGTCCATTCAGTGAGTTATGGCAGAATATATAATGTCCTGCAATATCATTCAGGACAACTCCACGTCCCCAAAACGCCCCCATACAGACGCTAGAAGGCTTGCTTTCTCCCTGGTTGGGAGCATTTTGGTTGCCCGGCATACCTGGGTTCCTTGACTATCCCAACATGTGGTGATATCCTTTCCTTTCTCTTCTGGGTTCCCACTGACCTTTGTTTCCAGCTCCTCCATGACTATCTCTTTATATGGCCAATGGTAAGAGAATCAAAACCTATCCTGATCCAGTTGGCTACACCTTAACTAAAAATAATGTGCAAGTCTCCTCTCTTGGGCAGAGTAATCTCTAAAGTTACATGTGGGGCCAATAATGTGTAGTGAAGAGTGGACCAACTGGCTTGCTCACAATGATCAAACTGTGCTGATCCTACTTTAAGCCAATATACTGCTTGGCTATTAACGTGAAATGACCTATTTCCTTCTGAAACATGGATGAGATGCCTTGCTGGGCATATTCTAGGAGAGCCAGAGAAACTGGCCTCTTATCCATATGGAATATTCCCTTGTAAATGGTGCAGCAAAGATCAAATAGAAAAGAAATATCCAATGGTGCTACACTGATAACTCATTGTTCCTACCGCACACCTAAGGAGACGTAAGTAGCCCAGTATGGATGAAGGTGAACTTGAAGTGAATCAAATAATTGCTCCTAGTACACCAGTGCATGTGCTCATTTTAGGCGTGCCCTGGTGCTAAAGACCTTAAATACTGTTTTTTAAAATGGTAATACATAATCACTATATGAGGAGGAGGCCCTAGCGCCTGGTGGTTAAATGAATGAACTCTGGAATCACAGAGGCTGGGGTTCAAATCCTGGGTTGGGCATTAACACTTGCATGACCCAAGGAAGGTTCCAAGGCTTCAGCATTGTTTTCACCCAATTGATCAAAAGAAGCAAAGAAAACCTAGCTAGGCCAGGAAGGGATGTTGTGGGGTGCAGCATCTGGGCAAGTCAGGCATTGCGAGCCCTCTCCAGAAAAGTCTGACGCGCTACTGGTGATGTTCATTGACGGGATGGCCACAGAGAAGGCGTGCCAAGCTGCAGACCATGCTGGGGTGCTAGAGAGGACCACCGAGGCTAGGTCCCTGGGCCTAGCAGTTTGCACTGCAGCACCTGTTCCAACTGCCCTTCCTTCTCCTCTTGCCCATCCCCCACCCCTCACATTCCCTCCCTCTGTGACACGTCCAGATTCTACCTCAAGCCAGGAGCTCAACAGTGCCAGTGAGGTCCTTGCCTCGGAGGAGCTGGGAGCTAGTTGACCTCTCTAGTTTCTCACTCCACTCCCTCGATTGGACAGCGCACAGGTAGCTCTTCATGGGCAATTTCCTGAGCCGACTTCAGTCGCAGCCCTGCAGCTGCTGCTCAGGGCCCGGCAGTCACCCGCCTGTTTATCCCCTCCACAGTTCTCCTGGGGCTCATCCAGATGGCCCCGCTGCCCCAGCACCCCTCCCTGGACCTGCCCACAGGTTGTCCAGCCTGGATGCCATGAAGTTACGTTCTGGGATTTACATCGCCCCTAAGAGGAGATATCCCATCCGGAACCCTCACTGCTCCTCTCTGGGGGTCCTGCCGTTGGTGTTTGGGAGGGAGAGTCTGAAGCCAGTGCTGTCATCGCGCAACTCCAAGATGTTTGGCTACTCTTCTGGGGTGGTGAGGATCCCTCATCCAGGGCGCAAACTGTCCCTTCTGGATTTGGCCCCTGAGCAGGTCATCCCTAGGAGGCTGGAGCCATCCAGACACCTCCCACCCCTTCACCTGAAGGAAAGTGGACCGAGGGCCCCAGAAGAGGGCAGAGAAGAGCGAGCAGAGGAAAAGGAGGAGGAGGATTGCAGAGATACCAGAGGGCAGGATGGGCAGAGGAGGGATCTCCACACCAGAGGAAGCGTCCGGGCCCCATCCAGGCCCCTGGAGCCCGAGGAGGTGGTCACGTCCTTCCAGGGTGGTCCTGGACCTCTGAACAAGCATCTCCATTGTAGGGACGGACAAGGAGAGAGCCGGTGTCAGGAGGCCCAGGTGTCTGTGAGCTCCTTTGTCAGCGGCTGGGCCATCCTGGGCTTGGACAGGCCTGCAGGAAGCATCCTGCCTCCTGGAAGGGGCGGTCCAGGGGCAGCAGGGCTCCCTGGTGCATCCTCCTCCTGCTCGCTGCCGTCAGAGAGACCACCACAGGCGGTGCTGGAGGGGAGCCACGGCCGCAGCTCTCCAGGCTCACAGCCAGGGGAGGAGACGCAGGAAGAGCACCATCCAGCTGAGCCGTCAAGGAGCGCTCCTCTCCTCACACCAGCCAGCGTCAGGCCCTGTAAACGGAAAAGACGGAGGCCACTACCATTGCCACTGCTGCTGCCACTGTCGTGGGGTGGAGGTGAGCGGCCCCCACCCCTGAAGTTTCCTCGGAGAGCCGCAGCTGGAGACTCATGCTGGCAAGAGAAGGTTGAGCAAAAACAGGGCCATGGCATCGCCGAGGAAGGTGGAAGAGAGGCTTCTGCAGAGAGCAGTGCCCCTGCACCTGCCAGTTCTCCCTCTCTGCCTTCGGGGGAGACTACAGATGCCTTGTGCCAAGCCCCAGTCACTGGGCCAATCCCAGCTACCACCGCCACAGCGGCCACTGCCTTGGCTGACCTGCCTGCCAGGCCACCAATCCTCTCTGCCCCTGTACCTTCGGCTTCTCGTCCGCCCACGGCTGCCACAGCACCTCATCCTCTCCAGGCTGCCACACCTTCACATTCACTCAGGGCTGCAACATCTGTTTCTGACCTCCCCACTCCTGCTAATGCCTTAACCCTATCCTTCCAGCACACCACTCCTGCAAAGCAATCACCCGCACCCATGTGCATAGTTTCTCCTCCTCTGTTCTCACAAACCCCTTCCACCTTCTCTTCCACCCATATCCCTGTCCTCACCAGCCAGCCCCTAGCGGCTCCCCTGGTCACACCCACCATCCCAGCCAGCACATTTGCACACGGGATTTCCCAGCCTGCTTCGGTCCCCAGTGAATGTGACATGGACACCACTCCCCCTTCCCATGCTGTTATTTTCTTGCATCCTCCCAGCCCTGTTGTGCCTTCCCTCCGTTTTGAACATGCTCACTGTAATATGAAACCAACACCTCTTGCAAATGCCCCAGATTCCACCAACCTGCCTGTACCAATAAACACTACATCCACCCCAGTTTTCATCCTCCCCTTGGGTCCAGCAGCCACCCCTCAGCCCACATTTGGGGGCCTTGGTGGGCAGCAGCTGGGAGCCACTTTTCCCACTGCTCCTGTCTCTGCTGACCTGCCCATCTCTCCTGTGGCCGCCGACACCCCAGCAGGCAGCCCCTCTGCATGCTCAGAGCCCAGGCCTACCTCTGATCCTGAGGACATGGACACCACGCCTCCTCCCCAGGCTGTGGGCTCTCTCCAGGCTGCTCCTGTCTCCGCTGGCCTGCCCATCTCTCCTGTGGCCACTGACACCCCAGCAGGTAGCCCCTCTGCATGCTCAGAGCCCAGGCCTACCTCTGATCCTGAGGACATGGACACCACACCACCTCCCCAGGCTGTGGGCTCTCTCCAGGCTGCTCCTGTCTCTGCTGGCCTGCCCATCTCTCCTGTGGCCACCAACACCCCAGCAGGCAACCCCTCTGCATGCTCAGCAACCAGGCTTACCTCTGATCCTGAGGATATGGACACCACGCCTCCTCCCCAGGCTGTGGGCTCTCTCCAGGCTGCTCCTGTCTCCGCTGGCCTGCCCATCTGTCCTGTGGCTGCCTACACCCCAGCAGGCAGCCCCTCTGCATGCTCAGCAACCAGGCTTACCTCTGATCCTGAGGATATGGACACCACGCCTCCTCCCCAGGCTGTGGGCTCTCTCCAGGCTGCTCCTGTCTCTGCTGGCCTGCCCATCTCTCTTGTGGCTGCTGACACCCCAGCAGGCAGCCCCTCTGCATGCTCAGCAACCAGGCTTACCTCTGATCCTGAGGATATGGACACCACGCCTCCTACCCAGGCTGTGGGCTCTCTCCAGGCTGCTCCTGTCTCCACTGGCCTGCCCATCTCTCCTGTGGCTGCTGACACCCCAGCAGACAGCCTCTCTGCATGCTCAGCAGTCAGGCTTACCTCTGATGCTGAGGATATGGACACCACACCTCCTCCCCAGGCTGTAGGCTCTCTCCAGACTGCTCCTGTCTCCAGGAAGAATGTCTTCCCCTTTTATGCGGCATGTCCTGGTACTGACAACACACCATGCAATGGCAGCATTGCCTCAAACCAAGTCTCCACTGGCTTGCCTACACCGTTGGTCCATGGCCCACCTCCAACACACAATCTTCCCTTTTACCCAGGAACCACACCTCAGCCCACATTTGGGGTCCCCAACGGGCAGCAGCCGGGAGCCAACAGCTTTAACCCCTGCTTCCAGTTGGGAAAGTCGCCATCCTCAGCACAAGCTGCAGGCTTCAGTTCTCCCACAGCCCAGCCACCCAGTGGTGGCGTTCCATCACCAGCATTTGTGGGATTGACATCGCCAGGTTCCAGATTTGGCATCCCAGTCAGCACCCTGATGGGAAGTAGTAGCTGTGCGGTCAGCGCGTCTGCCCCGGGACACAGTTCCACTTCTGGAGCTCTCACCTTTGGAGCAGGACCAAGTGGAAGCTCCAGCACCACTTCTGCTCCACAGGGCCCGACTGGCCAGAGCATACTTTCTGCAGGAGGAACCAGTGTCATGCCTGTAGTTCAAGACACCTCTGCTTCCACCTCCATACAGGGCACTCGGAGTCTACCTCACAAGAAAACAGGTGGGACAATAGGAGGGGACAACACTATCCAGAGCTGTGGGGCCTTTTAATTCCACCTTCAACCAGGGCACCTGTGGTCCACCTGGCCAGGGCACAGGTGTGGTGTAACGGGAGGGGACAGCACCACCCCTGTGCTTGAGGGCCCTTGTGTTCTGTCCTTCCAGCAGGGCACCTGGGGCCCACCTGGCCAAAGTCAGAACATTTCTAGGGGAAAACTTCTCTTCTCCCTTTAAGTCAAAACACCTGAGGCCCCTCCAGCCAGGGTTCCCCTTTGGCTTTAGAGGAGCCAGCACCACTGGGAAAATACCTGTGTTTGGAGGCACTTTTGCTGCCCCTTGGGTTAAAGCGACTGTGCCTCTGGTATGGGCAAGGTAAGTAGCAGCTTTTCCTTTTGGGCACCCCATCACCTACCCAGGGCTTCATAAGAGGTATTTCTTCCAGCACAAAGGACCCAGTCTCCACCACCACTAAAGAGAAAAAGTGCCCCCCAGAAACGGCGTGCAGCCAATCTCCTCGTCAAGGGTCTTTGAACGTCTGGAAAGGAGCATTGGACAGGTCCGGCTCAACCTCTTCACTGTCAGCAAGCTGGAGGCCCAGCGTGTGTGTAATGTGTGTGTGTGTGTGTGTGTGTGTGTTGGAGGCTGGCAAGCGTTCACTGCATGGACTCGAGGACTTCCACATAGGGAGTAGGAGAGAGATCTACGCGTATATCGACTGTGCTTTCCCTGGCTTGGGTGATAACAGGGCAGACCCACACTCTGGGCCTTTTTTCTTGGAAATGGCAGGAAGCCCTCTTGTTACCTCTTGTTACCCCATACCCATTTGCCTGAACGGGCCCTTCTCTATCTTCCCTATGTGATGTAGATAGCTTATATATATGCGGATCGTTATAAATAAACTTGTTAATTTGTCTCTGCTTGTGTGTCTTTGCTCTTTTACTCAAGGATGGAGGAAGAACTGTCTTGCAGGAGTGGTGATGTTATGCTAGACTTAACTATTTGTTTTCTGTGGGCAGTGAGGAGGACGTGGAACGGGCCACACCTTATGATCACATGGCCTGGCTTCTGAAACCTGTGCCTTGAGCATTGGCGACGGCCATGCAGGAGGACATGAGATCCAGAGCAGGGGGAGGCAGGGTGGCCCCCTCTTTCCTCTGTGCTTCTCCCCATCCCTCTGACCTCACTATAGGTTCAGCCATCTCCGGTGCTTGTTCAGAAATCGCACTTCACAATTTCAGTCTTTAAAATGTTGGAATGTGTTTTTTTGTGTATGTCTTTTTAATTTAAACTTGTGCCCATCATCCTACCATGTTCATCCTTCACCCAAAATGAATGGGCTGAGCATCCATGCACTTGAACCATAATTCTTGCTAATTCTACTCCAAGAAATATATCCAAGACAAATGAAATTGTGTCCATGCAATGATTCCCAGGGCAAGTGCATGGCAGCCAAAACACTCCCATGGGGTGGGGACACAGGTGGGGGCCCTGGGTGCTGGGCCAAGTGCTCCTGCAGCTGCCCCATGCCCACATCCAACCACACATCCCTCCTGCCCTGCGGGGTCCCAGGCAGCACCCCCAGAACACGCCAGCAGGTCCTCGTGGGTTGCTATTCTTTTTATTACTAGGTTGTTTGATTTCTTTATATAACATGAATATCAAACCCTTATCAGATATATAGTTTCCAAATGTTTTTTTCCCACTGAGTAGCCTACCTTTTTACTTTCTTGGTAGTCTTTGGAAGAACAAAAGTGTTTAATTTTGAGAAGGTCCCATTTATTTGCCTTTCTTTCAGTGTTCAAGCTTTGGGTGTAAGGTTTAATTATTGCTTACCACACGATCTTGAATATGTTTTTCTACATTTTCTTCTAGTTTTATGGCTGTAGCTTTTATATTTAGGTCCTTGATCCATTTTGAGTTAATTTTTGTATAAGGTGTGAGATCGGGGTCCTCTTTCTTTCTTTCGGATATGGCTATCCAGTTCTCACAGCACCAGTTGTTGAATAGACTGTTCTGCCCAGTCTAAAATCTGCCCAGTCTAAAGTCTGGCTTGTCAAAAATCACTGGACTGTAGATGTGAGGGTCTATTTCTGAGTTCTTTATTTGGTTCAATTGGTCAATTTGTCTGTCTTTCCTTAAGCCAGTACCATGCTGTTTTTACCACTGCAACTAAATAATATGTTTTAAAGTCTAGAATGAGAGTCCACCACCTTCATTTTTCTTTTTTAAGATTTTTTTTGTCTATTTGGTACCCCTTATGCTTTTAAATAAATTTGATAATTGGTTTTTCCACATCTGCAAAAAATTTTTTTACTGGGATTACACTGAATTTGTAAATCAATTTGGGTAGAATTGACATCTTAAAGATACTTAGTTTTCTAATTCATGACCACAGAATGTTCTTCCATTTGTTTAAGCCTTCTTCAGTTTCTTTTAGCAATATTTTATTGTAGTTTTCTGAATACAGGTCCTTTGTGCCCTAAATATTCAGTTCCTAAATATATAGTTCTCTTAGTTGCCCTTATAAATAAATTTTTAAAAAATTTCCTCCTCAGATTTCTCAACAGAATTGTATAGAAACACTACTGATTTTTGCTTATTAATCTTCTGTCCTGCTACTTTTCTGAACTCATCTATCAGGTCTAGTAGCTCTGTTTAGATTTTTTTTTTTTTGGATTTTCTAACTATAGGGAATATGTCACCAAATTGTTTTATTGGTAAGCCTTTCCAAATATACTTCAAAATATAAGACAATTTTTAAACTTAACTAAAATACCAGTATTTCATCTAAATGTTAACAATATTTCCTTAATATCATTGCACCTTTTCAAGTTTTCCAATTTGTCTCATATTTCTTTTCACAGTTTATTTGTTTGAACCAAGCATTGATGAAAGTGAGGTTTACATGTTAAAATTGGGTGATATGTGTCTTAATGATTTTTATTTTTTATTTAGAAGTTATGACTTTACAGAGTAATCATATATAAAATACAAAATTCCTATAAACCACCCTTTTATTAACACCTTGCATAGGTGTGATACATTTATTACAATTAATGAAAGCACACTTTTTATAAATGAACTATTAACTTTAGTCCATAGTTTAACTTGGGATTCTCTGTGTTGTGATGATCATGGATTGTTAAAAAGAATTTTATTTTAGTACCATATATATAAAATGCATTTCCTCTACAAATTTTTTTGTAATAATAAACTTATTATTTTTATAGAAGCTTTAGATTTACAGAAAAGTTACACCAAATGTATATGGAATTCCCTTATAACCTTCACATACATACACATATGGTTTCCCCTATTATTAACATATTACATTACTGTGGTATATTTATTACAATTGATGAACCAATATTGAGGCATTGCTCCTAACCAAAGTCTATAGTTTCCAATATGGTTTACTTTGTGCTGTACAGTTTTACAGGCTTTGGTGAATGCATAGTCATGTGTCCATTGGTGCAGTCTTATACCCCACAATGCCACTACCCTGAAAAGGTTCTGTGTTACACCCATTCAACCCTCCCCTACTTCTGGACCCCTGGCATGCACTATCTTTATATCAATGTTTTAACTTCTGTTACCACAAGATAATAACTACAATAACAATAAATCTAATTTGATCCGTGATTACCCACTCCCCTTACGTTTGCTCATTCCTCAGTTGTGAGGGATTTGGAACAATGTCCATTCCAATCAATTCAGGTTGAGAAGGGACTTAGATATTATGGGACAGATGGAAGGAATTCTTTTGTTTGCAGTTATACATCTTGTGCTTTGGGAGGGAGCTTGTCCATCATTTTGTTGGTTGTCCAGGGCAAGCGCAAAGAATTGGAGAGTAGGAATTGGCTGCAACTCTGTCGGGACTCAGGGCGTAAATAGCATATGAACAGTCAAAAGATTGAAGTCTCTGAGAGATATATTTAATGGGTGCATTGAAAATTATAAGTTTAAATAAAATGAGTAGAAGAATCCTGAGTAGAGAACTCTTAATATAAAGGAGTAAAGCTGTTATATTGGGGAAATAGATTATCCTATATTCCCAAATAAGGCCTGCTTAGAGAGTGTTGATTTCATGAGGCTGTGTGCTTGGCCTCTGGTGTCCCCTTACCCTCCCATGCATACTTCTTTTTCTTTTCAAATTATTTATGGATCTGGGTTTCTGGGTCTTGTTGCTTTTTTCACAGCCTGAATGTTGCTATATAAAAAATGATTAAAAAAAGAAAGAAATTGCGGGAAAAGATGAAATAAGAGCTCCAAGCATGACTAAAAATGCAAACATAATTTCAAGTCCTTAAAGAACACATATTTCTTTACCTGGGGTAATTCCAGATTAAAATCCCCATGAATTGGATCATTCAACTCAACTAAAGTGATCAGTTTCTCAAATCCCTGGGAGTTCGTGTCAGCTTGCCTCATGACTGTCATCTCCTATAATATTAACTATCTGGCTTTAAAACAAAAAGAATTTTAAATAATTCAGAATTTTATAACTGTGGAAGAAGTTGGAAATGGAACTTCCAAAAGCTTTGGGTTTCTTAGTCTAAATTCTC
The DNA here is from genome assembly GCF_030445035.2 of Dasypus novemcinctus. Taxonomy (NCBI): domain Eukaryota; kingdom Metazoa; phylum Chordata; class Mammalia; order Cingulata; family Dasypodidae; genus Dasypus; species Dasypus novemcinctus. The sequence goes on from NC_080684.1 coordinate 19,525,591, forward strand.
ATGAAAAGTAAAGTGAAGCAAAAATATATATATACATATTTAAGCTTTTGCAAATAATTCATTTATTTTATTTTATTTTTTAGAAGATACTGGGGACTGAACCTAGCACCTAGTCTAGGAAAAGCAGGCACTCGACCACTGAGCTATACCTACTGAATAATTTATTTTAATATGTCATTGTATGTCTTATATTTATTTTTAAATTTTTATTCACTTATTTTTAATGGTATTTTTGAAGATACATAGATGACAAAAAATGTTACATTAAAAAATGAGGTTCCCATATACCCCACCCCCCTCACCCCACTCCTCCCACATCAACAACCTCTTTCTTCATTGAAGCACATTCATTGCATTTGGTGAAAACATTTTGGAGCACTGCTATACCACAGCAAATATATTTATTTAAGTACGTTTATTCATTTTTATTTTTATTTTTTGTCTTTATTCATTTTTTTAATATTACATTAAAAAAATATGAGGTCCCCATATACCCCCCCCCACTCCCCACTACTCCCCTCATAGCGACAATCTCCTCCATCATCATGAGACATTCATTGCATTTGGTGAATACATCTCTGAGCATCGCTGCACCTCATGGTCAATGGTCCACATCATAGCCCACACTCTCCCACGTTCCATCCAGCGGGCCATGAGAGTATCTACAATGTCTGGTAATTGATCCTGCAGCACCATCCAGGACAACTCCAAGTCCCGAAAATGCCTCCACATCTCATCTCTTCCTCCCATTCCCCACACCCAGCAGCCACCATGGCCACTTTCTCCACACCAATGCCACATTTTCTTAAATATTGGAAATAATTGGAAAAAATAGACTTGTGAAAAGATAAGCAAAATCAATGTATAACTGTTTGGAGAAATCAATTCTGATAAAAGATTTAGTGACATACAGAGTATAAATTTTAAAATCTCTGTAAGGTAGGAAATTTCTTTATCATGGTTTATAGCCTATTCCAGGAGGAATGAAGGGGAAAATGTCTGAACAACTTTTAAAATATGCCCATGGCCTTTATTAAATAATTCTTTTATAGAAGACTATTTTAATAAGGTTTATTAACTAATTTCAAAGGGAAAAGAAAAGTTTGTAGCATGAGAAAATAAAACATGGAATTTATAACTTAGTGCTTTCAGAAATTGGAATGGTTCCATATTAAAAAATAAAATTTAGGCTAAGAATATATCAATTCACAGGAATAGATGACTACAGATGATGACATGATGATGATGATGATGATAAAGAAAGGCATTTCTCTTGGCCTGCTATGTGTCAGATTCTGTGCTTCTTGGTGTTTTTCATGTTTGACTCCTCTTCCCTAATTGTGGCCTTTTGAAGCAGGTAATTCTGTCTTCCCTTCTTTAGACAAACTGAGTAAGAGTTTGGGTAACTTGTCCAGGGTTGCAAAACTGAACTCATACGTTGAGTAAAGTTAAAGACTTATGGGCCAGGATAAGAAGTATATTAAATGATATTCTTTATAAGTACCCTAATAACATTAGAAATAACTATTAGTTTGCATGTTATAACAATGTTGCTAAAATAGTTTTTTAGATTACTGATAGAAATGAAAAACTGGTATACCTGATAAAAGGCAAGGCAGTGATAAACAGCATCTCTTTTAAAAGGAGGCAAATTAAGAAAAAAATTTTTGCTTATGTTTGTTCATATGGAATTAACATAAATTAGCAAATCTTTTAAATTGTGTACTCTAAATATGTCTTTTACAAGTATCTCTGACATTCAAACTCTGTGAATTTTCTTCTTACAACTCAGTTGAGTTTTAAAATGCTGCTTAGTTGCAGAAATATAAAAGTCATCATCTTCATAGACCAGAGGTCCACCAGGAAGAAAATTAAAAGGAAGTTAGACTTAAAAATTTTATTAGTAAAGAACCTGAAAGTATTCATTTAAAACTTATTTTGGTCATTAGACCTTTATTATTAAAGCACATAATGAAAGCCTTTTTAAAAATCATTTTCCTACATGTGGACTCGTCATTTAAACTGGTAAATATTTGTAGCAAATATGCAGGTGCTATTATCAAAATACATTTTATCATCATCAACTTTATGATGACGCATATGTCCTAGATATATTGCACTAATACATTGAAACAATGTAATTAAAGTATTAAATAACTGCCTTTTCTACTTCAGGAGTAATGACAGTTTAGGTTAAAAAGAGATTCTTAGAATAAGATAAATGGAATTTGGTTCTGTTACTCAGACTTCTCAAAGGTTCACGTCCTAAAATAATTGTTCAGCTCAATTCTGGAATCTGGACTTGGTGTTTCTGAGATAAGAGTAGTTGAGCTAGGGTGTCTCTAGATTCCTACTACTGTTAATAAAACATAATCATTGGGTGGAGGGTGATTCAAAGATATTAAAACAATCTGGGACTACCAGCAAGATGGTGGCAGAGTAAGGAGTTCTTAGAGTCCGCTCCTGCTACAGGGCAGTAAGCATACACCCAGAGCTCTCTGAAGCCAGCTGAAGCACCTGTCTGTGGGCTTCAGGAGGCCAGAAGAGCATCCTGCAACATCCTTGAAGGAGTGAAAGGAGGAGATGCCCGTCTGCAGAGAAGATTCATAAGTAGAGGCTCCACGCCCCAGAGGCCGGTGACCATCCTCCACCGGAAGCACAAGTCATCTTGGGAGCTGTTCTATAGCTGCAATTGAAAGCTCCACTTCCCAAAAATGGGGAAGGAAGAGGCAACTGGGCACCAACTTCAGGTACTGATGAGTAAATTCATCAGACTAATGTATAATCCTAAAAATAGCTGAAGTTTGAGCCTGTCCAGGTCAGAAAGAGGCCAGAAGCTGCAATTTTAACTCTGCACCTGGCATGAGGGGAAACGGAGCAAGACTGAAAATTCCAGTGCTGGTGGGGACCGGCTTCTTTCCATCCAGATCATATTGCAACTCTAGCCTAGGCCCCAGTGCCACCTCTAGCAGGGAGGGGGCTGTGGGGATCTGAGCCAGCCTCTCTGGGAAATTACCGGTCAAGCCATGGAGGCCGGTGATTTTCTTCCTCTGGCAGTGCAAGCTGCCCCAGGAGTTGTTCTGTGGCTGGAATTGGAAGCTCCATTTCCCCAGAACAGGGGAGGAGGAGATTTCAGCTACTGATTGGTAGACTCAGATGGCTAAGAGATAAACCTGGGAAGAGCTGGGGTGTGAATCTGTTCACATCAGAAAGAGACCAGTGGCCACGATTTTAACTCCACCCCCAGCATGAGGAGAAGCTGGGCTGACTGAAAATCAAAGTGATGGTAGGAACCAGTTTCTTTCACCCAGATCAGCCTGCAGCCCTAGGTTAGGCTTCAGTCCCAACTCTGGCAGGGAGAAAGCTGGTGGGCCCTGCACCAGCCTATCCAGGTAACTGTGGGTACCTTTCGCTGGCACAAACTAAATAATCAGGATTCTACCAGGGCAACTGCCGTCATCTTGGACCCACACAACATAGATTGCTGCCCACACCTGCAGCTCCATCCCTGTCTCAGGCAGGGGAGAAAGAGGTGTGAAGCTTCATCAGTCTCTCTGGGCAACTACAGTCTAGGCCTGGACAACTTGGATTATTCCACACAGCTGTGAATCTGTCCTTACCTCTGGGAAAGGAGAAAGTTGGGAGAAGCTTCATCGATACCTGGGACAATGAGGCCAGCTTGAGCCTCCACAGTTTATAGCACCAGTTACATCCTTGCCTCCTATTGCACAACCAGCAAGGGAGAAAGGGCATGAAGTCCTAAACTAAAGAGAAAAACTCTACCCAGAGTAAAAAATCTAGGAGGCCAGATGCCAAGACCCCCCTAAAAAAATTACAATCCACATCAAGAAACAAGAAGCTGAGGCCCAGTTAAAGGAACAAGATGAGCCTCCAGATGACATAAAGGAGTTGAGACAACTAATCATAGATGTTCAAACAAATCTCCTTAATATTTTGAATGAGGTGGCTAAAGAGATTAAGAATATTAAGAAGATATTAGATTAGCACAAAGAAGAATTTAAAACCATATAAAGAAAAATAGCAAATCTTATGGGAATAAAAGGCACAATAAATGAAATTTAAAAAACATTGGAATCATATAATAGCATACTTGAGGAGGCAGAAGAAGGGATTGGTGAGCTTGAAGAAATGGCCTCTGAAGTGAACATACAAAAGAACGAATGAAGAATGGAAAAAATTGAACAAGGTGTCGGGGAACTAAATGACAGCAAAAGGCATGCAAACATACATGTCATGGGTGTCCCAGAAGGAGAAGAGGAGTGTAAAGGGGCAGAAGGAATATTTGAAGAAATAACAGCAGAAAATTTCCCAGCCCTATTGAAGGACATAGATATCCATGTCCAAGAGGCACCACCTGCTCCCATCCAAAAAACTCCAAATAGACCAACTCCAAGAAACATATTCATCAAAATGTCAAAGGTCAAAGACAGAGAATTCTGAGAACAGCAAGAGAAAACCAATACGTAACATATAAGAGATACTTAATAAGAATAAGTGCTGATTTTTCACCAGAAACCATGGAGTCAAGAAGACAGTGATCTGATATATTTAAGATACTATGAGAGAAAAACTTCCAGCCAAGAATCTTACATCCAGCAAGACTGTCTTTCAAAAATGAGGGCAAGATTAGAATATTCATGGATAAACAGAAACTGAGAGGATTTCTAAGCAAGAGTCCAGATTTTCAGGAAATACTAAAGGGTGTGCTAGAGCCTGAAAAGAAAATATGGGAGAGAGAGGCCTGGAAGAGAGTCTAGAAATGAAGGCTATATAAATATTTGTAACTAAAGGTGCCAAAAAGAGTGGTGAAAATAAAATATGACAGATAAAACTCAAATAGGAATAAACTTAACCAAGAATATAAAGCACTTGTTTTCAGAAAACTGCAAGCCAATGTGAAAAGAAATTAAAAAAGGCCTAAATAACTGGAAGAACATTCCATGCTCATGGATTGAAAGACTAAATATCATTAAGATGTGAGTACTACTCAAATTGATATAAAGTTTCAATGCAACCCTGATAAAAAATTTCACCAGCATTAAAAAAAAAATTGAAAACATGATTATCAAATTTATTTGGAAGGGTAAGGGGTCCTGAATAGCCAGAAACATCATGAAAAGGAAAAGTAAACACTCATCTCTGGACTTTAAATCATATTACCTAGCTATAGTGGTAAAAACAGCATGGTACTGGCATAAAGACAAGCACATAAACCATATCGAACCAAAACGATGGCTCAGAAACAGACCCTCACACATATGGTAAAGTGATTTTTGACTAGCCTGTCAAACCGACACAGGCTGTTGGGCAGAAAAGTGCATTCAACAAATGGTGTTGAAAGAATTGGATATCCGTGGCTGAAGAAGAAAAGAGGATCCCTATCTCATACCTTATCCAAAAATTAACTCAAAATGGATCAAAAACCTAAAAATAAAAGCAAGAACCATAAAACTTCTAGTAAAAATTGCAGGAAAATATTCAAGACCTGGTGGTAGGTGGTGGATTCTTAAAGAAGATAAGAGGAGGACTGAGATGAACTATTGATGTTTAATATATATAGAAGTTTTAATTAGCTTTACTGTGAAAGTGTGGAAATGTATTAGAGTGAATGGTGAGTGAACAGTGAGTAACAGCTATTTTATAAATGGGGATGCAGCTGAAAATGGTAGTATAGGTGTGTAAATGCCAATTGACAGAATGCTAGAGAATAATCTAGGAACTGCATAGCAAACAGTAAACCAAGAGGTGGATGAAAATTGTAGTTGATGGTACAGATGCAAGAGTATCCTTTGTGAGCTAGAGCAAATGTACATCACTACCACAGGGTGTTGGGAATGTGGAGAAGCATGGGAAAGATATAACTACAGTTAGCATTAATAACATAATATTCTTGTATCTATGTGAAAGATGTACTGCATTGATAATGAGGCAGTATGGAAAATGTTAGCCAAATGTACACTGTGGACATGGCAACGATCAGATGATATGATCCTATCTGTAGCAAATGTTCCACTACAATGTGGGGTGTTGATGGAGGGGTGTTGTTTGGGAATTCTGCACATGTGCATGATTGTTTTATAAGTTTACAACTCCTGTCATAAAAAACATATTTCAACAATAATAACAGGTTAGGTTAAGGGAAAAACACACCAAATGTAAGATAAGGACCATGATTAGTAATAAGATTTGACAATATTCTTTCATAATCTGTAACAAATATCTCATGGCAATGCAAGGTTTTGGTGGAGGGTTGATGTATGGGACCCCTGTATGACATTATGCATGTTTGCTTTGTAAGGTCATAACATTTACTATACACTTAATTGTTTATGTATGTTCATATATAAATGATATAAAGATAATAATAGGGAGGGTTGGGAGAAAATACTTTGGTTAGTAGTAATATTTTAACAATGCTCTTTAATCATTAGTTATAAAGGTTGAGCAGCAATGTAAGGTGTTGGTGGTAGGGTGAGTTATGAGAGTCCTGTATGATGTTATGTATGTTTGTTGTGTAAGTTCTCAACTATTACCATACACTTACTGTTTACATATGCTTGTGTGGAGGTGATACACTTCAATAAATTAATTTAAAAACAAACAAACAAAAACAATCTCAGGGAGCTGGATGGGACTTAAATGATTGAGTGCCTGCTTCCTGCATGGGAGGTCCCAGTTTGGTATCTGGTGCCTCCCAAACAAAACAAAACAAACGAACAAAAAGAACCCTTCACAGTGGATTTACCACCAAGGACCTGGGCACTGGAAACTATGGAGAGGAGTGGTGAGGAAGAATGGGCTGTGGTGGGAGTTCTGAAGATTCCTCCTGTCCCGTGTTCTGTTTACTTGAAGTCTACCCCCTCTCTACTGCACATCTGGAAAGGATGTGGTATGCACATCCTAAGGAAGCTGAATATAGGCTTGCCATGGGACCCAGCAATACCATTGCTAGATATATACCCAGAAGAACTGATAATAGTGACTCTAATAGATATCTGTACTCCGATATTCATTGCAGCATTTTTCATAATAGCCAAAAGTTGGAAAAAACAGATATCCATGAAGTGATGAATGGAACAAATTGTGACGTGTACACATGATGGAATTTTCTGTAGAAGTGAGAAGGAGGACATTATGTTGAGTGAAGCAAGCCAGACACAAAAAGACAGATACTTTATGATTTGTCTTATTATGAACTGCATCTATAATGCACAATATAAATATATTACATGAAATATGAATACCAGTAGAATTGCATATATAAGACTATTTTCCTTTGAAGCTGAACAAATAAAAGTTTATAGTACAAAGTGTTAGTATCAGACAAAAAAACATACTAAATGAAGGAAACCAGACACAGCATACTCCATAGTATATGATTCCATTTCTATAAAATGTAAATATAAATTAATTTATAAAGATGAAAGGTGATTAATGGTTATGTAGGTCAAAGGAAGGAATGCTAAGGGGTGTGGAGTTTTTCTTTTTGGAATAAAGAAACTGCTCTAAAACTTTTGTGATGATGAAGATACAACATTGTGATTATATTAAGGCCATTGATTATACACATAGGATAGAATAACCAGAAACAGCAGCTCTGTGCAGTGAAGGAAGCATAGAGAGATTGAGAGGTGAGGAATTTTCTTGTTTGTCTGTTTTTTTGTTTATTTATTATTACAGAAATAATTAAAATGCTGTAATAATGATTGAAATGGTGAATGAACAAATATGTGATTAAAGCAAACACCATTGATTCTACACTTTGGATAAATTATATGCTTATTAATATGTGTCAATGAAATTAATTTGTTAAAAAAGAAGAACTACAATGAGATAACCTTACAAATTCATATGAATGGGAATAATTCAATGGTTACTAAGTATAGGAGAGGTTTTGGAGCAATTGAAATTCTCATACCCTATTGATGCCAATATTATATGGCACAACCAGTTTAGAAGTACTATAGTTTCCTAAAAACTTCCTAGAAACCCAGCAATTCTATGCTTAAATACTTATCAAAAATAAATAAAAACATATATTCTCACCCAGAGTTTTAAATATTTAGTAGTAGCCTTATTCATAATAGTAAAACACTGAATATGAACAAATGTTCATCGTCATGTGAGGAAATGAAAAAAAAATCGATGAATCTAAAAACTAATATGGTAACCAAAGATAGACTTAAATTATATGCTGCTTGATCCATCTTTATGAAACTCTAGGAAAAGTAAATTTATATTTTTTAAAGTTGAGAATTCTAAAACATCAAAAACAAAGTTTTATGATATTTTTCATTTTAATACCCCAATTTATTCTTTATTTTAGTTTATCTAAGTTAGTATGTATTCTATTTCTAACCTTTAAACCTATCATTACTATTTCATTTTCCTACTAATTGAATTTGGCAATATGTTAGGCTTCATTTCTGAAGAAGTTTTGGATCACAGAGGGATTCAACTATGGCAGAGAAGGAGCACTGGTGTGGGGTGTCATTGATAGGGGATACAGTGTTGGGAGGGAGTTTTCCAGGGAAATTATATAGGATATATAAAAATGTTCAGATATTCATTGAGTATTGTCACAGTAGGTAGAGTTACACGTGACAACTGAGGGAGTGCTGAGTTCCCATTTGGGGGAACTCTGTCACATTGCCGATTGGAACAGCAACAATTCCCCAAGTGCAAGGGCAAAGACCAGTGAAGAAGGATGGTCCAATGATGAGCCCTTGATACTGATGACTATGTTTATGAGCTTGTGTGCTTCAGGGTGCCTAAGAGTTACCTCCTGAGAGCCTCCATGTTGCTCAAATGTGGCCATTCTCTAAGCCCAACTCAGCTTGTAAATGCATTACATTTCCCCCAGCAGGGGACATGACTCCTGGGGATGAGCCTCCCTGGCACCAAGGGATTACCACCAATCACCAGCTGGTGATACAACTAGAAAAAGACTTGGAATAAAAGGGGGAAATGGTAAAGACAAATGAGTTTATATGGCTAAGAGACTTCAAAATGAGTAGGGAGGTCATCAGAGGGTCACACTTTCACATGTCAGCAGGATCCCAGAGACAGCCAAAGTAGATACACCCCCAGGTACTGGTGCTTCTGAAGGTAGTGGAGACACACAGGTTCTATGGTCAGGGCAGATGACTCTGAAGTTCAGTGCCTTGTTAGTGGGCCCTACTTTGAAAATTGTGCTCCTGAGTGTGATGGAGTTGGACTCAGATGTGACCTTTCTACACATGCCTCTTCTGTCACTTTTAATGAATATGTGGTTGGTGCTGGGGTTGGTGTATATTCAGGAGACTTGAATTTCTGAACTGAGCATGAGTCTCAGCAGAGTCGCAACACCTACTTTCAAGTTCATTGGACCTACTCAGGTGAGCTATCAGGGGGATGAAGATGGTCAACCACCACACTAGCGAACTGAGAGTGTCTACAACTGCAAGTGGGAGAATCACATCCATTAGCCATATGGGATCTAAGCCTGCTCTTGATATAGAGGTGGAGTGGACATCACCATCCCAGGGTCCACAGGATGAAGGAATAAAATATGGTTTACAGTGGAGTTACTGGTATCCTACTATAGAATTATTGTGACATTAGCAATGGAAGAAATGGTTGGTAGGATTGATGTGGAGGCAGTGACTGTGAGAGTTGCTGAGGACAGGGAGAGGGAAGAAGAGGTATGTTGTGGGTGCATTTTCAGGACTTGGAGTTGTCCTGAATGATATTGCAGGGACAGATGTTGGACATTTATATCCTGCCATAACCCACTGAATGGAGTGGGGGAGAGTGTAAACTACAATGTAAGCTATAATCCATGCAGTGTAGCAGTGCTCCAAAATGTATTCACCAAATGCAATGAATGTGCTACACTGATGAAAGAGGTTGTTGGTGTGGGATGAGTGAAAGAGGTGATTGGTGTGGGAGGAGTGGGGTTGGGTTGGTGTGAGGTATGTGGGAACCTCTTATATTTTTTAATGTATCTTTAAAAAAGATACATTTTATGTATATTTTTAAAAAGACTATTAAATAAAAATTTAAAATTTTTTTAAAAGTTCAAAATTGTGCATTAACAAAACCATCAAGCATGCCATACAGGATTCCCATAGATCAACCAACCACCAACACCTTACATTGTTGTGACAGATTTCTTACAAATGATGAAAGAACACATCACTACACTACTGCTATCCATAATCCATAGCTTTTATTTCTTGTATTTTTCCCACAAACCATCCTATTATTAGCACCATGTATTAATATTGTATATTTGTTAAAGTTTATGAGAACATTCTCAAATTTCTACTATTAACCATAGTCCATTATTCACAATGGGGCTAACTGTATTATATGGTCTCCTGCCTTGTACAATCCTTCTGAAGTGTACACTCAGTGATTCACAGTTTCATCACAGAGCTGTAATTTCATTAGCTCAGTCCATTTCAGAGCATTTTCATTACTCCAAAAGGAAAAATCCCAGTCCCCTTTATATCTTCCCTATTATTGGCCCTTAGCATTGATGTAGTACCTTCTTTACCATTGTGGTAAAAATATTAAAATATTGCTAGTAACTATAGTCTACACATTATATAGGTCGGATTTTTCACATGTATCTCCACATTATTTTTGAAAAATAAAATTTTATTGAAGTACATCATTGATATATAAGTATGAATATATAAATGTATCATAAAAGTTGTGAACTTACAAAAAAAATATGCATATTATCACATAGGGCTTCCATACATTTCCTCACCATCAACACCTTGCATTTTTGTGAAAGATTTGTTCCAAACTATGAAAAAGCATCATCATATATTTAGGGGATATGAATCTCTGGACTGACAATGTGATAGCCAGATCCTGAGCCTCAACAGACTCCAGCACCTACAATCTGATTTATTGGACTTACCACACTCAGCTAAGATGGAGGTGAAGAAGGACAACCACCACACCATGGAGCCTAGAGTGATTACAACTGAAAATGGGAGGATTGCATCCAGCATCCAGGTGGAATCTGAGCCTCCTCTTGACATAAAGGTGCAATGGACACAACCAATCCAGTGTCCACATAGAAGAGGTGGCATTGGATTGGGAAAAGTGGACATAATGGACAAAGGGTATGGGGAAAGGCAGGAAGAGATGAGAGGTGGAGGCGTCTTCGGGACATGGAGCTGCCCTGGATGGTGCTTCAGAGGTAATCACCGGACATTGTAAATCCTCACAGGGCCTACATGATGGAATAGAGGAGAGTATGGGCCATGATGTGAACCAATGTATATGAGGTGCAGAGGTGCCCAAAGATGTACTTACCAAATCCAATGGATGTGTCATGATGATGGGAACGAGTGTTGTTGGGGGGGGGGGAGAGGGGGGGTGGGGGGGTGGGGTTGAATGGGACCTCACATATATATTTTTAATGTAATATTATTACAAAGTCAATAAAAAATAAAAAAATTAAAAAAAAAAATAAAGTCTATTTCACCTAAAAAAAAAAAAAAAAGAAAAAGCATCATCAAATATTACTACTAACTATAGCCTATATCTTATATTCAGAGTATTTCTCCCAAGCCACAAAATTATTAACACCCTTTATTATTATTATACATTTGTTATAGTTCATGAGAGAAGTTTCTCACATTTGTCCTGTTAACCACACTCCAATTCCACCACTGGATTCCCTGTGCTACACAGCCCCAGGTTTTTAGTTAAACCATTCAAAGTGTATACTCAGTTGTTTTCATTTTCATCACAGAGTTGTGCTGTCATCATCTCAGTCAATTAGGAATGTTTTCATAATTCCGAAAGAAAAAATTCCATACATCTTTATACATACTATTGTTGTCTCTTAGAACTGAAACAATATCTTCTTTGTCATTGCTGCTAAAAGAGTCCTTATCCTGTTAGTGATCATCCATTAATTACATTAGTTTTAATTTTCCTGTGTATATCCATGTTCTTAACACCTTGTAAAAGATGAACATTCATATATTGGTAATTTTTTAAAGTTTTTTTAAAATTTTTTAAATTTTTTAAAGAAGGCTTAGATTACATAAAAGTTACTTAGAAAACATAGGGGATTCCCATGTGCCCCCCTTCCCCACACACATTTTCCCACACTAACAACATCTTTCATTAGTGTAGTAATTTGTTACCACTGATGAACACATACTGAAGCATTGCTACTAACCTTGGTATATAGTTTACATTATACTTTACGCTTTGCCCCACATAAGTTTTTAGGTTATGCAAAATGTGTATAATGTCCTGTTTCCATCATTGTGATGACATGCAGACAATTCCAATGTCCCAAAAATGCCCCCATGTTACACTTATTCTTCCCTCTCCCTCCCACAGAATCTCTTGTGGCCACTACCTTTATATCAATGATAAAAGTATTTCCATTGCTAGAGTAATAATAAGTATATAATAGAATAATAATAAGTTTACTTTAGTCCATTGTTCATTCTCCAATCTTGAGGATTTGGTGGTGGTGATACTCACTCTGATTTTCTAATTGAGAGGGGACTTAGATCCCATGTGGCAAATGGATAGACCTGTCTTCCTTGCAGTGGCAGATGCTCTCTGTTCCTTAGGATGGGTGTTGTCCATTGTCATCTCCTTTTTAGTTGTCCTGGGTGAGTCCAATGAACTGAAGAGCAGGTGCTGCAACTCTGCTGATATTCATGGCTTCACTGGTACATGAACAGAGCAAAGATTTAAGTCTCAGACATATGTTTAACCCATATAGTGCTCATTGTAGGTTCAAATAGGGGGCAGAAAAGTCATATGTAGGAAAATATAAATTAGTCTAATTCTGTTACACTCTGGAGCATAAATTCCAAAGGCCCACTGGAAGGGTGCAAATTCATGAACTTGTCTGCTTTGCTTACAGTGTCAAGATTTCACTAGAGCCCTCAGGAGCCCCTCCATTTGAGGCACTGTTTACTGTGGAAGTCAATGAGATCCTTCTGAAACATGCATAAGCCTAACCTCTGGAATGACATCCTGACTCACCTTGAAGCCTCTAAACCATAAAAACTCAGTTGTATTGAATATTTCCACCTTTTGGTCATGGTCTTTATCCAGATACATTGTGATTTGGTGATTGGCAATAATCCCTCAGTTCCTGGGAGGCTCATTCCCTGTAGTCAGGTCTCATGCTGGGTGGAAGGCAGTGCATTTACATGCTGAGTTTGGCTTAGGGAGACCACATTAGAGCAGGAGGCTTTCAGCAGGTTATTCATGCAATATATAATACTAGGTTAAGTTTCAATTTTGGAAGAAAAGTTCATAAGTACAATCGTCAATATCAAAGACCTGCTAGTGTAAAGGTTTGCCCTCCTTCATGAGGCACTGCCCATGTACTTGGGGATTATTGCCATTCTATTAGAGAATGTATGGGACTCTTCAGGATGGGAATTCAATATCCTTTCAATTTTTATGTGGGTCTCCACCCACTGAGACAATGCCACATGAACACTTGAACACATTCATATGCCTTCAAGGCATGTCCGGGTGCACCCCTCCCTACACATCCTTCCATCACTGACATCCTATGTCAGTGATCCTCCCGTACCACAGCTGTGACCCTTCTGTGATCCAAAACCTCTCCAAAAATGAAGCCAATAAAATAACCAAATAGCCTAGGGTTGTAGGGTGCCTAAGAGTTACTTCCTGAAAGCCTCCATGTTGTTCAAATGTGGTCTCTCTCTAAGCCAAACTTAGCATATAAATGTATTACCTTCCCCCCTGCATGGGGCATGACTCCTGGGGATGTGCCTCCCTGGCACTGGGGTATTACTATCAGGCACCAACTAGCAATGCAACTGGAAAAAGACCTGGAATAAACGGGGGGGAAAGGTAAAGACCAATGAGTTTATATGACTAAGAGACTTCAAAATGAGTCGGGAGGTCATCCCAGAAGCAATGACTATTCATGTCTCAGCAGGATCACATAGACTGCCAAAGTAGATACTACCACCAAATAGTGGGACTCCCAAGGACTCTGGAGAGATCCAGATCTATGGTCATGGCAGATATCTTTGGAGTTTGTGCTTCAAAGTGTGACAGAGTTGGACTCAATCGTGACTTCTCTATACATGCCTCTTCTGTCCCTTCTATTTGAACCTATAAATGGTATTGGAGTTGGTAGGTGTACACTCAAGAAAATTGAACTCTGAGCTGTCCATATGTCAGGTGGTCCCTGAGGCTTAGCAGATTTGCAACACGTAATCTCCAGTTCATTGGACTCACCCCGGACAACTAACAAGGTGAAGAAGGACAACCACAATACCAAGGGAACAAGAGAGCCTACAATTGCAAGCAAGAGAATCCCATCCATCAGCCTTATGGGATCAAAGTCCCCTCTCAACCAGAGACGGAGTGGGCACGACCATCCCATATTTCTCAGGACTGGGGAATAAAATAGAGACTAGATTGTACTTACTAGTATTCTACTATAGACTTATTGTTATTCTATCAGTGTAAGAAATTGTATCATTGATGTGGAGACAGTGGCAGCTGGAAATGCTGAAGGCAGGAAAAGGGAAAAAGAGATGTAATATGGGGAATTTTCAGGACTTGGAATTGTCTTGAATGACACTGCAATGACAGATACAGGTCATTATATATTCTGCCATAACCTATAGAATGGAGTGGGAGAGAGTGTAAACTACAATGTAAACTATAATCCATGCTTAGTGACAGTGCTCCAAAATGTGTTCATCAATTTCAATGAAAGTACCACATTAAATGAAAGAAGGTGTTAATGTGAGGGAAAGTGGGAGGTGTGGGGCGTGGGGCATATGGGAATCCCTTGTATTTTTATATAATATTTTATGTAATCTAAGTATTTTTTAAATAAAAAATATATTTTAAAAATTGCAAGATATGTTTACTCTTTGAACCAGCAAAGCTACCCCTATATTCAAAAGAAAAAAAATATTCACGTTTACCTAGAGATATAAAAGAGTAGTCATAGCCACACTGCTCATAAAGGGAGCAAACAGAAACTGCTCTCTCCATGTCAAATGGATCAATAAATCATATATTCATACAATGGGAAAGTATTCAGCATTGAAAATGAACAAGGAACAAATAAGGCAACATGGATTAAGACTGTAAGTAATCTTGATTGAAAGATGTCAGGCACAATGGACTATATACTGTAGGCATAACAGAAGTAGATGGAATTATCTATTCTGTTATAAGTTAGGATAGAGATTCCCTTGGGACTAGAATAACATTTCAAACGGGGTACTAGTTCAAGTTGTTGATTTCTTTATTGTGTTGCCTTTGAGAATATTAGTTATGCTTTATACCTAAAAGCCATGTACTTTTCTCTATGTATGTTTTAATAAATAGATATTAAAATGTTAAAACTCCTTCAGAAATAGGTAAGGGCCATATGAGGAAAAAATATTCATGCTTATACACCATTAAGTTAAGTCTTCTCAATTAAATTTTTCAGTTAAAATCACTATGTGTTCAATGTAACATAAACATGATCCAAAGCTTTTTAACATTTAAAAAAAATTAATATTAAAAAAAACTTGAGGGTTGCAGATGTAGCTCAAGTTGTTGAACACCTTCTTCCCATGTACACAGTCCTGAGTTTGATCCCCAGTACCTCCTAAAAACAAGTAATTGAAAAAAAAAAGCTTTTATTGGGGAGAAGATTTGGCTTAAGTGGTTGAACAGTGCTTCCCATCTACAAGATCCTGCATTTGATCCCCTGGTATTTCCTAAAAACAAACAAAAAACAAACATACAAAAAACTTTAGGTATAGAAAAAATCTTAAAAAATCACTAAGATCATATACCTAAAGTAAATAAAATTTATCATTTTTCCATGAAAATACTATGCTTTGTTATTTTCATGTTCAATCAGTTTGTATGTATTTCTAATGTGAAATTTTATTTAATATTTGGTTAAAAATATGTATATAAATAAATATTATAAGTACTTTTATGCTATGATTAGGTGTATTATTGAAAAATAAGGTGATACAATTTCAAAATGTTTTGGTGTATCCACCGAGTTTTTTTTTTAAGTTTTCATTGTGCAACCTCTGTCATTTAAAAATTTGTTTAATTTAATTTAATTTTTTTTCATTTTTAAAATTTTTTCTCTTTTTATTTTTTTTTAAGTTATATTAAAAAAATATAAGAGGTCCCCATATAAACCCCAACTCCCTCACCCCACTCCTCCCACATCAACAACCTCTTTCATCACTTTGGCACATTCATTGCATTTGATGAACACATTTTGGAGCACTGCTGCACCATGTGGATAATGATTAACATTGCAGTTTACACCCCAGTCCCCGCAGTGGGCCATGGCAGAACATACAATGTTCAGCATCTGTCCCTGCAGTACCACCCAGGATGACTCCAAGTCCTGAAAATGCCCCCACATCTTATCTCTTCTTCCCTCTCCCTACTCTCAGCAGCTACCATGGCCACTTTCTCCACATCAGTGCTACAATTTCTTCCATTACTAATCACAATAGTTCAAAGAAGACAGAGATTTTATTTCTTAATTATCTCTTTTTAAAATTAATAGATCATATAAAATGTTACATTAAAAAACATAGGATGTTCTCATATACCCCACTTCCCCCCACCCCTATCATTTTTTAATTGTATTTTTTGAAGATACATAGATCACAAAAAATGTTACATTAAAAATATAAAAGGTTTTATACTCTGCTTTCTATAGGACAAAAACTCCTTATAAAGCAGTGGACACCCAGTTAATTTGAATGATGAAATTACATGTTAAAATAACAAAGAAGACAATTAATATAAAATAGGCAACATGGTAAATGTAATTAACACCTGATTTTACACTTAAAATGGTTAAAGTGAAGTATTTTGTGTAATATGTTACCATGATAAAATTTTTCAAAAATTAATGAAGACCCCCAAATAGACAAAATTCCTTGGTGTCAGATTTAGCCTCCAGACTGTGAGACAAAACTTTCTGTTGTCTATTCCAAAAGCAGACACAAAGAAAAAAGAAGTGGAATAGACAAATAATAGGAAGGAGAAGACCACCAATCTTGTCTGTTACACTTAGTTGTAGAACTTAGTTGGCAATCAGCCAGGTATCCCCACAGTTTGGAAAACCTGTCAAATCTCCCTTTCATTCTCTGGTCTCAGACTTGTGTCTATTGTGGAAGTCTGAGGAGAATGCAAGCACATGTTAATTTAAGGAGCTCGATGTTCTGCATTGCTCTGCTGGTCGGAACTTCAAATTCATGTTCTTTCCTTCTTTGTCTCTCTTTTTTTTCCCACTGAAACATGCACGTTCTATCTTGTCATCTTGTATTATAATGCCTTTATGCTAAATTGTCTACTTTATGAAATTAGAGCTTTATTTTTCATTAATTTACTTTCTAAGAGATTTTAGAAATTCATTTTTTATGGACCTACTTTTCAGCATTTTCCTACATCCCCTGGGTGTGTCCAGGACTCTAGACACCAAAATATCTAATTCACCAATTATTTCTCACCCTTCTCCCAACTCTTGAGCCACTTCAGACTCAAGTTCAACAGGCTTGCTCTATGTTCCCTTATTTGAACAGTTGGTTAAATGACAATGCAGTTCAATGAAATACATAGTAAAAAGAATTAAGATAGGATGAAGATCCATCAGCACAGCCAAAGACTTTCCATGGAAAAAGACCAAATGAACATGGTTATTAGACCATTTGCCTGCTTCCAATCCAGAAGGAATCTAACACATCATCTTCAACTCACTCTCACATAACTCTGTCAATTTTTAAGACACCTAATTGCATCCACTGTCAAGGGAAGTCAAGAAATAATTTTATTGTCCATTCATGTGATATATTGCTATAATAAGCTCATTCCAAGTCATCCTACTGAAGCCAACTGCCTGATATATTGGAGATATTTTTTTAAGGTCCTTCTCAAAGCTGCTTTCACCTGGTTGTTTTTCAGGCTATAGATGAGGGGATTCACTAAGGGAGTAATCACACTGTACTGTACAGAGAAGATCAACTCCAGTAGTGAGCCTGAGACTGGCAGTAGATAGCGAAGAAAACCTGAACCATAAAATAGCAGCACTACGGTGAGGTGAGAGGAGCAGGTGGAGAAGGCCTTTCTTCTGCCTAAGGAGGAGCTAATGCTGAGGATGGTGGAGAAAATAAGAGCATAGGAATAAACAATAAGAAAGCAGGTTCCAATTCCATGCATTAGACCAGAGCAGAAAAGTACTGTAACACTGGTGGATATATCAGAACAGGACAGAGAGAAGAGTGAGGGCAGCTCACAGCTGTAGTGGGGGATGAAATCATCTCCACAGAAGTCCAAGTTCATAGCAAGAAGGGTGTTGATGAATGCATTCAGAAAACTCAGGCCCCAGGATCCCCACAGCAGCCTGTTACAGAGCTGGTTGCTCATGATCTGTCCATAGCGCAGAGGGTGGCAGATGGCAACATAGCGGTCATAGGCCATCGCTGAGAGCAGGCTGGCTTCTGTGGCCCCAGACTCAAAAACAAAGAAGACCTGAGCCATGCAGCCTTCAACTGAGATGGCTTTCCTTTGAGACAGGAGATTCTCTAGCAGTTTTGGCACTGTGGCAGAAGAGAAGCAAAAATCTAGGAAGGAGAGGTGACTCAGGAAGAAGTACATGGGCGTGTGGAGCTGAGCATCTGCCCTGATGACCAAAAGCATCAACAAGTTCCCCATCAGGGTCAGGATGTAAATTCCCAGGAACAGCACAAAGAGCAGACCCTGGACATGGGGGTCAGCAGACAGTCCAAGGAGGATGAACTCGAGGATGGTGCTGTGGTTCCCCAAGGCCATTTATGGATGCTGATGTCTAGAAACAAATTAGAACCGAGTATAACCTCTACTGACCACTTTTGTTACTTAGGAGGAGGTGTCTTCCTTACTAACTTAGAGTTTCTGTATGCTCTCACTGATTCCCTTGAATTCCTTCATCCTGTGTTGATATTTTCTTTAAATTCTAACCCTGGATGAATGCCATTATGATATCACCTCATGGCTGATAATCTACTTCAGATATTGGTGAAAAAATGTATTACTATACTCATTAAGGTGAGTGACTAATAATAGTATTTTTCATCTCTTAATTTTGCTTTAAAATATTCCCTACTCCTTTTAGACTGTAGTGGATTTCCTAGAGAACATGTTTCAAAGCTTGCCTTCTTTTCTCTCTTACTTAGTCTTTTACACCCAGTCAAAAGCTAGTTGTGATTACATTATCCCTCACTCCCCTAGATGACTCCCTTGTCTGCTTGTTGTCCACTTGTCTCTTTTTTTGTCTTTCCTCATTGTTCCATTTGTTGCCTGCTTGTCTTCTATAGTTGGCACCAGGAACTGAACCTGGGACCTGCCATGTGGGAGGTATGTGTCCAACCATTGGAGCCACATCTGCTCCCTGCTAGTGTGTTTACTCATTGTGTTTGCTCATTTGTCACCTCACTGAGTTAGCTCATTGTGTCTGCTCATTGTGTCTACTTGTGTTATTTAGGAGGCACTGGGAACTGAACCTGGGACCTCCCATGTTGTAGTCATGCACCCAATTGCTTGAGTCACATCTGCTCCCCAATGATATTATTTTGATGTTACTATTTTGCCTTTTATTAGCTTTTTCAGAGGCACTTTCACATAAAGTATATATTTCACTTTTGTGACAATACCGAAATTTGTAGACACTAGTTTGTGTATGCATAATATATGTGTGTATGTTTTTGAGTATTATATTCTGTTTTATTTGGAGGATGGCATATAAGGAATAAGGGAGCAATTTTCTACATCCATTTTGCTGTAGAGAAAATTGAGTATCTGATGTTATAAAACTTGTCCAAATTGACCATTTGAACAGTTAAGATTTGACTCCATTATGATGACCCAAGACAAGAGGTCATTTCACCATTCAGTATCTCCCAATCAAGGTTTGGCTTTTCTTGTACTCTATTATCTGGCATCTTTTGACTTTTGCAATTGTACAGCTACTATTCCCTAGGGAACCTTCAACCTGGAGGCAGACTAGTGTTCTCTTCTCCAATCACCATGTGGGTGTGTCTTTCTCTTTCCCTTTTTTCAAGCATGTGCTTGCATAGAATACCCTGTATTTCAATCTAAATATTAATTGTATTCTGCCTCTCACCAAAATTTCATTGTCTTCCTTCATCTTATCCTTTCCTGATATCACCATTATATGTATCAATTGGAAACCAATTATCATTGAGTGACTGATAACTGATTTGTCACGATAAGCACTTTTGTTTTTAATTCCCAGGATCAATTGGAGGCAAATCATTGCATTGAGATTTTTCAAATAAGAAAACAAATGTATTTGGGTATCTTACTAGCTATTTAACGTCATTATTCCTACTCTCTCCTCTCTGATTTCAAGAGTGTGTTCTTTGTATTCTGGTCTGATTCCTCCATTAATGATCTCTTAGGCATTCCTGCTTCTTGTCACAGCATGACCTAATCTTTCCACTCACAATAATAAGCTAATAAGCTATTTTCCCTGTGTGACAGCAGATGAATCACTCTCTTACTCTGCTATCTAATGTAGCATTTGTGGAGTGGGTTTCTTTTCCTCCTTTTCATAAGATTAGAGTTTCTTGATAGCGATGATTGTGTTCTATGCTATTTTGCATCCAGGACACTTGCCCCTGTGAAGAAAAATGCATATAATAGAATTCCAATGAGTATTTGCTACAGAAAGAATATAATGAATTGAATAGTACTTACTGCAGAACTCTTATCATAGGGGAAAGACTAAATCCACAAGCATAAGAAGGACTGACCACCAAGGATAAGCGGAAAGTGAAGGTAAAGAAATGTGTGTTTCTGCATGCGTGTGTGTGTAATGGGTCTAATTATTGTTATATGGAAGGTCAGAGAGAGGACTTTACTTGTGCACCTACCATCAACCACCATATCCCTGTACCCAAGAAGTCATCCCATAACGACTAGCCAACTTTTGCTTGTACTAGAGGTGTTTCAACCCATGGTATCGATCTACAACCACCCAGCCATCAATCCTTCATCATCCATCTATCATTTAGTTCATTTGCTATTCATGTAGTCACTTTGTAATTCTTTCCTTTCTTTAATAATCTGCCTTTTTATTTGTTTCTTCTTCTACCACCATTTCTCCACAAACCCATACATTCAGGTACAAATATTCACAGATTTATGCTACATATGAAATTTTTTCAGGCATTGGGAGGAAGACAACCTAGTATAGACCAATGTCCAATTGTTATGTAAATATTCTTTTTTCCCCTTATATTTAATGTCACTTATCCTTATAATCCAGGTGTAAATTCTCTCCTTAGACTTTCTACTTTTGCTTAGCTTGAAATATGATCTGAACAGTACACTCAGATAGTTTCTTTTCATGAAACTTTGTGCCTGGCTTGGTAACTTCAGTGTCTCCCCTTTTAGTTTGCCATGTAATCTGTATCTTTGTCTTGATACAATAGTGTCTGTCATTGGAAGTACTCAAAGGACTCACAATTACATTGAATTCTGTATACCCATCCACTTACCCAAACTTGTCCTTCTAATAATTATCTCAATGTTAATATTGAATATTCATAAAATTCCCCAGCCTATTGGATCTTCTTATATTCAGTATATACATCAGCTTTTCCTATTAGGATATTACAAAACATAATTGCTCAAAAAATCCTGATTCATTACTCAAGAGTGGCAACCTGCTCAAAATTTTGATTTTGAATAATTCCTCTTATTCCCACATTTGTCAAATCCTGTTGGATGTATACAATTTCCCTGGTGTTTAAACTACTAATCAACAATAAAACAAACAAATAAATTGAGGCCATTGACTCCAACAATATGAACATTTCAGCATTTGGTATTTTCTGTCTGAATTAAATGGAAAATGGTTTCTATCAATTTATTTCTGTTCATCTTATCTTCTTTTTTCATCACAGGGGTCATAGTGCCTTCAATTCTTACTGAAATTCAGTAACTCAGCCCAGTCCATAATAATTGGAGAAGGAATAGTCTGCACATTTATAGTGAGAGGAAGGATCAATGCAGAAGTTAGTTTTGTGTGATTCTTCAAAGGAAAGCTGAGCTTACCAACTTGCTTGTGATAATAATAAAATATAATACAACTTTATGGATAAGCAGATATTGAATTTGGGGGTTATTTTGAAAGTAATACCCTTCTGTCATTTATTCCACATTTATGCCTAGATAACTCCTCAAAACCATTCATACTTTGAATACATTTATTCCTAATGAAAAATGAGGAGGATGTTGATGATAATGAAGAAATAGCACTAAGCACCATTCTAAGCACTTCACATATATTAAGATATTTATTTCTCACACCATTCCTATGAGATAGGAACCATCTATATCCTTATCCCTTCTTGTTTTGAATGGATGAGGGACAGAGGCAGAAATCTGGTAGGGAACTTGCTAAATCCACAGATAAGTTACATGCAACTTATCACATCCTTCCCATGGAGGCAGGTAGTACAGAAACATTCTTGAACAAGAGACATTTAACAGGATTCTTAAAATTTTGTCAGTTTCAAATGAATTTGATTTTAAAATCTTAATTCCACAAATGCTGAAATTGATTTCAAAGGTGAAGAGAACAAGACCCTGTGCTTCCATTAGTCACTAAGCATGGAAATCAAAATTGGGAGATTATGGATACTTAGAGACAGTGTAAATACTGTGGGCTTGGAAAACCCATAGACTAGGGAGTAGTGAAAATAAGTGGGCAAGAAATAATAACACAATGAATTCAATTTTTTTCTTTACCATTTCTTAGTTTTGATCCCTACTGCTATTTCTTCAGCCCCTAACTAGCTTGATCCATATTGAAGATGAAGGCAGTTAGTGATAGCTTAAAATTACCTTTGTATGATACATCTAATTGGGTATAAAAAGGACCATAATCCACTATCTACTCTGATGTGCCCTCTCCATGCCTCTTCCTGCTTTTATTATACAGATAAGGGTTGGAGCAATGCTGAGTTTGAAGTCAGAGTGCACAGTATCTCCATTCCATAACCTAACATTGGTCACTGATACCAGAGGGTTTTCCTCAGCTCAGAATAGGAGAATACCTAGACCAAACTGCTTAGAAAGGTGAAAGTCTGCATTGATTTTGAGGCTTATTCTCTAGCTTGCAGAAAGTCTATGGAAAGACAGGGTGAAAAAGATGCATCTCAGAGAGATAGAAGCGAAGTCATATGAGGAAAGGATAAAGAAGTAGTCAGGAGAGAGAGGGGAAGCAATTTCAGTGAATCATAGAGGACACTATCAAATTGGGGGTGTGTTTATGGCTCCGAAGACTTCTGCTGTTCTAGTCTTTATCTGACGCAGAAGCCTCTATGTTCATGAGAACCAATTGTTTTATGGCCCATTTACAGGTACTTCAGTTATTTTCCCTTTCTCTTGAGAAATCACAATAAAGGCATCACAATGGCTTACCCTAGAAGATCCAGGGCTTGCATCCTTTCAGCTCTGACTTGGTCTTGTCTTTTTCTCCCACTAAACCTCTAAATTCTTCAAAACAAACAAACATCAAACAAACAAAAACAACAACGAAAACGTAGGAGGGTATCTATCCCATAGCAATAAACTCTAGCACAGGGGTATCACTCATTTAGTTAACTCCGTTTCCTTAAAAACTGTGCTAGGAGAATCTTTTAAATGAGCGATTCTCACATATCCTCTTCAGAAAGGCAGATATATGGTTAGGCAGTCAGTAATGTGATGGCTGAGCCTGATGTCCTAGGAGACAGAAGAGACAGTGTCTTTTATTCTCTGGAGTGAGAGGCTGGAACTCAAGTTTAGACTTATTCACATAACAAGCAGAAATTTGTAGGGTCTCAGAGGATTACTTTTAGAATAGTCTTTTGGAATTTTTATGGTGAAGCTAAAAAATTGAATGGAAATATGGGATGTTTGATGTCTCTGAAGTAGGTCTGAATACCTGTTTTGAGACATCAGAGGAAAGCTGCACATTTATTTATCTATCTATTTCTTTATTTTCAAATCAATTTTATTGATACATATTAATAAAGCATAAATTCATCCAAAGAATACTATTAGTGCTATTCATTGTAATCACATTTGTGCATTCATCACCGCAATCACTCCCAGAGCACTTTCCTTATTCCAATAATAGTAATAATCAAAAAGCAAACAAAACAAACAAAACTCACCTCCTCTCAATCTCTCCATGCTCCACCTGCTGTACATAGCTGTGATTCTTTTTCTTTCTCTCTAGTGTATTTATATTTATAATTTGTAAAAACAGCCTTCTATGTGCAATATCCCCCATATTTGTGTTTTACATGAGGTTTTACTGTCTTTATATAGTCCCATGTTACAGTTCTTAGCTTTCCTTCTAGTAACATACTGTACCTTAAACTTTCCCTGTCAACCTTTGTCATACCCACACAATAGCTCTACTAGTTAGAAACTCCATGATATGCTTTAACAGTTTCTACTCACTTCCAAAGATTTACAAGCAACATTTTTCCAATTCTGCACATATTAACATTAAGTTTCAATTCTCTACTGTCCTACTATTTTCTGGTGATCTATATTCTAATTATTAGCTCCATGAGTTTACACAATATATTTAGTTCATAATGGCATGGTTATACAGTATTTTTTTTTTTCGTATCTGGTTTGCGTCACTCAACATAATGTCTTCTAGGTTCATCCATGTTGTCATATGTTTCATGACTTCATTTCTTCTTACCATTGCATAATATTCCATCATGTGTATACATGAGAGTTTATCTATTCATTGGTTGATGGACACCTGAGTTATTTCCAACTTTTGTCAATCATGAATAATGCCACTATGAACATTGGTGTACAGCTGTCTGTCTGTGTCATTGTGCTCACTTCTGGGTATATACCTAGTAATGGTATTGCTGGTTCACATGACTAGTCTATATTCAGCTTCCTTAGGAACTGACAAACAGTCCTCCACAGTGGCTGTACTGTTCTCCAGTCTCATCAACAGTGAATAAGCATTCCTATCTCTCCACATCCTCTCCAACATTTACATTTTTCTGACTTTTTAACAGCAGCCAGGTTAACAGATGTGAAATTATATCTCATTAGAGTTTTGATTTGCATTTCCCTAATTGCTAATGATGTTCAACATTTTTTCATGTGTTTCTTCACCATTTGTATTTCTTCTTTGGACAATTGTCTATTCAAGTCTTTTGCCCATTTTTAATTGGATACTTTGTCTTTTTATTGAGTTTTATGATGTCTTTGGGTATGTCATTGCCAAATATTTTCTCCCATTGAGTTGGCCACCTTTTCACACTTTTGACAATGTACTTTGAGGTACAAGAGTGTTGAATTTTGAGAAGGTCCCATTTATCTGTTTTTTTGTTGTTGCTCATACTTTGGGTGTAAAGTTTAAGAAACTACCGTCTACCACAAGATCTTGAAGATGCTTTCTTATACTTTCTTATAGGAGTTTTATGCTTGTTGCTTTTATATTTAGGACCTTGATTTTTTAAATTAATTTTTGTATAAGATGTGAGATATGGATCTTTTTTCTTTCTTTTTGATATGGATATCCAGCTCTCAAAGCACCATTTGTGAATAGGCTGTTCTGGCCCAAGTGGGAGGGCTTGAAAACCTTGTAAAAAATCACTTGACTATAGATGTGAGGGTCTATTTCTGAGTCTTTGATTTGGGTCAGTTGGTCAGTGTGTATGTCTTTATGCCAATACCATGCTATTTTTACCCCTATAGCTAGATAATATGCTTTAAATTCCAGAAGTGAAAGTCCTCCAACTTCATTCTTCTTTTTTAAGATCTTTTGTGGCTATTCCAGATTCCTTACACTTCCAAATAAATTTGATAATTGGTTTTTACTTTTCTGCAAAAAAAATGCAGTTTGGTTTTTATTGGGAATTCATTGAATCAGTAAATAAGTTTGTGTAGAATTAATATTTCAATGATATTTAGTCTTCCAATCCATGTACAGGGAATAACCTTCCAATTATTTAAGTCTTCCTTATTTCTTTTAGCAATGTTTTGTAGTGTTCTGTACACAGGTCCTTTATGTCCTTGGTTAAGTTTATTTCTAAATATTTTATTATTTTAGTTGTTGTTATTAACAGAATTATTTTATTTCCTCCTCTGATTGTACATCAATAGTGTATAGAAATGCTATTCAATTTTGGTATTAGTCTTATATCCTGCCACTTTGCTGAACTCATCTATTAATTCTAGTAGCTTTTTTCTGGATTTTTAAGGAGACTCTGGATATAGGATCATATCATCAGTGAATAGTGAAAGTTTTACTTCTTTGTTTCCTATTTGGATGCCTTTTATTTTTTTATTTATCCTTATTACTCTAGCATAACATTGAATGACAATCAGGACAGTGAGCATCCTTGTCTTTTTACAGCTGTCAGCAGAAAAGCTTTCACCCTCTCACCATTTAGTACAATGTTATCTGTAGGTTTTCAATTTATGTACTTTACCATATTGAGAACGCTTCTTTCTATTCCTGTCTTTTGGTGTGTTTTTACCTAGAAAAGATGCTGTATTTGTCAAATTCCTATTCTGCATCAATTGAGAGATTCATGTGATTTTTCTTCAATTTATCCATGCAATTTATTACCCCAATTTTCTTGTCTTGAACCAACCTTGAATATCTGGGATAAAACCTACTTGATCTTGGTGTATAATTATTTAAATGCGCTTTTAGCTTTGGTTTACAAGTATTTCATTGAAGATTTTTGCCTTTATATTCATTAGAGATATTGTTTTGTAATTTTTATTTGTAGTATCTTTATTTGGTGTTGGTATTGGGGCGATGTTGGCTTCATATAATGAGTTTGGTATTGCTCTTTACCGTTCAATTTTTTTGGAAGAGCATCAGAAAGGTTGGTATTAGATAGTCTTTGATTGGTTGGTAAAATTCCCCTGTAATGTGATCTGGTCCCAGGCCTTTCATCTTTGGGAGGTTTTAGGTTTTTGATGACTGTTTCAATCTTTCACTTATGATAGGTTTGTTGAGGTCTTCTATTTCTTCCAGGTTCAGTATAGGTGGTTCATTGTGATTCTAGAAATTTGTCCATCTCGTCTACATTGTATAGTATTTTGGCATTCAGTTTTTCATAGTATCCTCTTATAAACTCTTATTTCTATGGAGTCAGTGGTAAATGCACCCCTCTCATTTCTGATTTTATTTATTTGTGTCTTTTCTCTTTTTTTCTTTGTGAGTCTAGATAAGGGTTTGTTAAGTCTGTTGACCTTCTCAAAGAAACACCTTTTAGTTTTGTTGATCCTCTCTATTTTTTTCCTGTTCATAATTTCATGTATTTCTGCTTTGATCTTTACTATTTCTTTCCTTTGGCTTGGTTTGGCATTAGTTTGCTCTCCTTTTTCTAGTTCCTCCAGATATTCAGTTTGATCTTCAATTTTAGCTCTTTCTTCTTTTTTAACATAATCATTGAGGACTATTAATTTCCCTCTCAGCACTGCCTTTGCATTGTCCCATTGATTTTGATATGTTGAAGTCTCATTTTCATTTGTCACAAGATATTTTCTGAATTCTCTTGCAATTTCTTCTGTAACCCACTGATTGCATAAGACTGTGTTGTTTAATCTCCATATATTTATGAATTTCCCCTTTTTCATCCATTATTGATTTCCAGCATCATTCCATTATGATCAGAGGAAGTGTTTTGTATGATTTCAATCTTTTTAAATCTATTGAGTATTGTTTCGTGAACCAACGTAAGGTCTATCTTGGAGAAGAATCCATGAGCACCACAAAAGGTAGAATATCCTGCCTCATGGGGTGTAATGTTCTATAGATGTCTGTTAGGTCTACTTCATTTATCATATTTTTCAAGTTCTCAGTTTCTTTATTTATCCTCTGTCCTGATGTTCTATCTAATACTGAGAGTGGTGTAGTGAAGTCACCAACTGTTATTATAGAGACATCTATTTCTCCCATCACTTTTGCCAGTGTATCTCATGTATCTTGGGGCTTTCATGTTAAGTGCATAAGTATTTATTATAATTATTTCTTCTTGGTGAACTCTCCCTTTTATTAATATATGACTTTTTAAAATTAATTATTTATTTAATGTTACATTTTAAAAAATGAGGTCTCCATATACTCCCCTCCTCCTTCACCCCACTCCTCCCATAACAACCTCCTCCATCATCATGGGACATTCATTGCACTTGGTAAATACATCTCTGAGCACTACTGCACCACATGGTCAATGGTCCACATTATAGTTTACACTCTCCTCCAGTCCACCCAGTGAGCCATGGGAGGACATACAATGTCCAATAACTGTCTCTGCAGTACCGCCCAGGACAACTCCAACTCCTGAAAATGCTTATCTAGGCATCAGAATATGTTGGTGAATTAACTCTGATGGTCAGTTTCTCTCGCTTGCCTATTGTTTTTTCCCCCATAGTTCTTTGATATTTCATTCAGCTTATTCTAAGTCTTTAAAATTACCTCATTTATGTTATCAAAATTGGGTCAGGGCTCACTAATGGGTCACAGATTTTCTCCCAGGGGTTAGGATGCAAAGATAACTAAGAACTGATTTTGTCAATGTCATTTATTTTTAACTCCTTGGAGGTTATTTCCTTTGCCCATGGATTTGATTTTATAATCATCACTCTGAAAAATAATTTAGTGATCTGTGTATTATTGACTAAATATTTTAGGAATTCTTTTGAATTCAGGTGATGAAAGTCATGGGAAAAGAAAGCCGTATAATGGGCTTTCTTTAAGAACTGAGTGATCAATATTGACAAATACTGCTGTTTATCCTGAGATGTGGAACTGAAAAATACCCACTGGAATTTGGAACTGGAGACTTATTTTTGTCTTAAGGAATGGTATAGCCATGAGCATGATTGAAGAAGATTTAGATGTGGATTAATGCTGGGGAACAGGTATGCTTTCAAATTTTGAAAGAATATGTGAGTAGAGTAACAAATTAATAGCAAATATTTATTAATTACTTACTAATTGCCAAGGATTGATCTCCTTGCTTTCATCATGTTTACTTATACCACACAATTCTAAGAGTTTAACCTCTTTTTATCTCCATTTTTAAATGAGGAAACTGAGGCAGTGCCTTAAGTTCATACAGTTATGAATAAAGAGGATTCAAATTTAATTCATGAGATAAAGAAATCTCCTTTTTACTGTATGTTAAATGACCTCAAAATTAATTTTCTTCCAAAAATTATTAATTTTTCCAAATGAGTCTATGAACATTTGTTATGGAATATTTGAATTTGGATGTGATAAAAGGGGAATGAAGATACGTATTTTGGCCTCCAGCAAGGAGAGCCATAAACCATTTCTAAACTTGTCTAATAAATATTCATATTATGTAATTCAATCGATGCCTAAAAGCATAAAATTTGCTAGAGCTACATTACTCTAATACCCAAGTAATTACATTTCACACACCAATCTATACTTGTGTTCTGTGAGTCATGTCTTCATCTTAGAGTGTTACCTCTGATTGTGATTGTGTTTTACCTGAGTTTTATTAGAACAGGTTAAAATTAAGCTTCAGGGAACACTTCTCACTGCAGGGTGAAGGTGCAGATGCAATCTTTGAGAAGGAGTTAATTCAAATTTCATATACCCGGTTCCAGGATTAATTATAAAAGAACAGGTGTGAACTCTGCTAAAATGCATGGTAAGTCAACGATTCCATCAAAGAAAGGTTTGTGCATGTGGTTAGCAGAGTTTTTGTTTTGTTGGGAAACTGGGCAGTCATTCACAGTGAATTAGAGTAAGGGAACAGATTTCTTGCTTTTTGGGTAATTATCATCGTTGTTCTAAATACATAATTAATTAAATATTACTTCATGCTTGTTTATTTTCTGCTGTTGACTCCTTATTTCTAAAAACCACAGAAATTTGCTTCGGGAATATTGATAAACTGAGGTTCTTTCACAAAATAATGGGGTACTGCTACTGAAAGTTGTCAAAGCAATATTGATCTACCTGAGGTTTAAGAAATCACAGAAAATATTCTTTATTGAAAGCAGAGATAGACTTGGCACATAAGCAATCTTTTCCTAAAACTTGGATGACAGTGTCAGTGCCTTGGCAATTGGAATTTTGGGTGGAATTTTAGTTCTTCGTATTAGGAGCCGTCCTGTGCACTGTGGGGCATTAGGCAGCATCCATGTCCTCTACCTACTAGATGCCAGTAGCACCTTTCCCATTCATGACTACTAAAATAAGTCCAGATATTGCCAAATTCCTAAGTGCAGGAAGATCTGGATAAATCATGCTTGGTTGAACACTGCCAATATATACCAATGATTTGTGAAGTAATTTATACTATGATATACAGAATTTATAATGAATATGATATCTGTGAAACTCAAAAATACTTGTACTTATGCTAAGTGAAGGAGAACAGATACAGAGTACTACATATTCTATGATTCCATTTATGTAAAAAGCAAATATAAATCAATTGATAAAGATGATAGGAGATTAGTGTCTATGTAGCTCTGAGGAAGGAATGCTAATGGGTGTGGAGTTTTTCTTTTTTGAGTAAAGAAACTGTTCTAAAATTTTTAAGATGATGAATATACAACATTTGATTATACTAAAAGCCACTGATTATATAGTTTGGACATAATAGACAGAAACAGCAGCTATGTACAGAGAGTGAACCATAGACAGATTTAGCAATGAGGGATTTTCATGTTTGCTTTTTTCTGTTTTACATTTTTTTATTATTATTGAATAATGAAAATGATCTAATAATGATTGAAATGATGAACCACAAATATATGATTATAGCAAATACCATTATTTTACACTCTGGATGATTTGTACATTTCTTAATATGTATTAATAAAGTGAATTTGTTATTTTTAAAATTCGCTCTTAGGTGTGGTCTGTCCTAGGGCACAATTCCCCTCCACCTGCCGGCCTATGAAACCTTGAGAACAAGTTATCTGTTTCCAAACACAATGGAGAGGCAAGCATAAAATAAACATTTTCATTTCCATGGGGAGAAGTTGAAAGGAAAATGGGCCCATTTCTCAAATAGTTCAAACCCTGCAGGAAATACTCCATTACATTTCAAGGTCTGAGAGTCATCTGTGGAAGGATGGGTTGTGTTCTTTTTTTGATAGAGCAGCAGCCTCAGACCTTACAAGTGCTTGTGCAGCTACCACGCTCCTCCCAAGCACTGAAGTGAAGACTCCACCTTCTTCAAGCATTGGGATGACAGCCAGATTCTCTACAATTCCCAGGGCAGACAATTAACACTCTGAGAATGCCGGGGTGACAGCCAGACCCTGCAATTTCTGGGAAACAGACTCAGCCTTCTCAGAACAGTGGGATATGGCCAGACTCTTAGCAATTCCTTGAGAACATGCTTCACCCTGTCTGAAGCCATGGGTGGCAGCTCTCTTCCTGAACAATAAGGCAGAAAGTTTGCCCTTGCCATGTGCTGGGACAGACTCATCCTTTCCATACCATATGCTTAGAGGGAAAAAAAAAAAATTAAACTTCTCACTAGAATTTCCAGGTCCTTCATTAATTTTGCATAAATCACCTTCCCAGGATCATGACCCACTGTTCTCCAGACACCCCCCTGCTAAGGCCAGGGATATCTGCTCTTGACCATTGCCCTGTTTCCCTGATATTGTCATGCTGATATATGTCCAGGCCATATAGTGATATATGAGTTAGGTGTAGTTCTTATCTCTACAATGAGGGTCCAGTTTCTTGGAGGGCAGGTATTGTGTTTACTTTTATATGCTCACAGCACAATCATACACACACTCTCTCACATACACAAATGATGGACAATTCACAATAGAGCCTCAATCCAATCAATAATTATTAAATGGATTGGGACAGATTTATGAATATTTCTTGAGGATTATCTCCAGCCCAAAGAACAAATTCAAGTTGCATTCATGGGGTCCAAACAGGAGGCATGGATTTAGGAGAGGAGGGAAGGATGGAGTGCTTTCAGTTTAGCCAGCCTCCCTGGGGGCTGTTAATTACACTCACAAAAATGTGCTGACATCACCACCATTCATTTCCAAACCTTTATAATCAAACTAAATAGACATTCTTTTAAAAATAAGCTTCTAATCTCAAATCCCAATCTATCCATTTATACCCTGTATTCTAGATTCTAACTCCATGAGTTTGCTTATTATACTTAGTTCACCTCAGTGAGATCATACAATATTTGTCCTTTTGTGTCTGGCTTATTTCACTCAGAATAATATCCCCAAGGTTCATCCGTGTTACCATATGCATCAGTCTTTATTCCTTTTTAGGGTGGGATAATACTCCATATATGTAAATTTCACATTTTGTTTATCCATTCTTCAGCTGACAGACACATGGGTAGATTCCATCTTTTGGCAAATTTGCATAATGCTGCCATTAACATTGTCATGCAAATACCTGTTTGATCCCTTGCCTTCAATCCTTCTAGTTATCTACCTAGTAGTGGGATTGCCAGCTATCAGTTAATTTTCTTTAACTTGCGGAGGAACTGTCAAACTGTCTTCCACAGTGCTACACCATTTTAATTCTTTTAACAAAGAGTGAGTCTTCCTATTTCTCCAAATCCTTTCCAGAACTTGTTGTAAGGGTAAGGCCACATTGGGAAAATAGGAATAGAACTGATATAGCCTGTGCATAAATTCAAAATTGTTTCCAAGTGTACCTAGTCCCCAAAATGGCCAAATAAGTAATATAGGCCCTACAGTCTTTGAATGTCCAGAAAGGATGTGAGACTGAATGTGTATTCAGGGTTGCCTCCAAACGGAATGTGGAAGATATGCTAACCCAAGCTGGCTTGGATGTGGAGAATATGTAACTCACCTGGAGGAAATAACCTATCTGATACTAAGATCAAACACTGAAGAACTTAACCAAAGGTCTGTTTGCATACCATCACCGTTTGTCTCCTAATCCTATATCCTCTGTATAAAAGGGTCTGAAAAAGGCTATTTTGGGCTCAGTTTTTATTAGGACAAGAGTCCGCTGAGCCCGGCCGGTCGAAATAAACCAACTTCCTTCTCGGTGCTCTCGTATCCTGGCCTTCAATACTGCGCACGCCCGATTTCTCTACAACAGAACCACGTTAGGAAATAGGAATTTCAAGTGCCTTCAGATAAATAAATAACTTAGAACTGCTCATAAAAAAAGTGTAAACAACTTAGGGCTGCTCTCAAGAAAAGTGCCAATAAATAACTTAGGGCTTACGGCTGCTCCCAAGAAAAGTATCAATAAATAACGTGGGCCTGCTCACAAAAAAAGGGCTTTTAAAAAGAAAAAAATAGAAATGCTACCTTCAGCTAACCGCAGTGCTCCGCTTCTGTGCCTGCTTCCTCACTCTCTTACTAGTAAACTCTCTCCCCCTCCTAAAAGGCTATAAAAACACCTCTTCCCTGAAACTCAGGGCTTCTCTCTCCTCTGCGTGGATGAGGCAGTTGCTGCGCGGCTAATAAACCTCTCAATTGGAACTTTATTCAAAGTCTGAGTCTGGTCAATATCACTAATCTATAACATTGTAATTTTATATTTTTATAGCCATTGTAATGGGTATGAAATTGTTTTAATTTGGATTTCCCTAAAAACTATTGATGTTGAGCATCTTTTCATGTGCTATTTCCCATTTGTATAGCCTCTTCTTAGAAATTTCCAATCAAGTCATTTGCCCCTTTTTAAAGTGGGTTATATTGGTCTTTTTATTGCTGTGTTTTAGGATTTCTTTACATATTCTGGGAATTAAGCCTTCTCAGATATTTTTTCTCCCATTGAGTAGGTTGTCTTTTCAATTCCATGACAAAGTCTTTCGATGCTCCCAAATTTTTAATTTTGAGACTAGAGCATGTATTTTGATAGGTTTGAAAAATTGAGGTATATTTACCCAATTTAAAATTCACCAATTTAAACATTTTAGAGTGTACAATTCACTGCTTCTAGTACAATCACAGTGTGGTGAAGCCATCCACCTTTTATAGTTCCATCACGTTTTCATCACCCAAAAGGAAACCCTATTCCTCTCAAGCATTCGCCCCTTATTCCCCAAGCTCCCCAGTCACTGAGAACCACTAACCTTCTTCCTGTTTCTGTAGATTTGCATATTCTGGATATTTCATATCAATGGAATCCTCAATATGTGGTCTTTTATTTCTGGCTTCATTCACTTGGCATAATGTTTTCAAGGTTCTTTCATATAACAGCATGATGTAGCAGTTGGGGGATATTTGGAGTGTTTCTGCATTTGGCTATTGTGGACAGTGCTGCTTTGAACATTCATGTGCAAAAGAAAACTTATTTCCATTGTTTTTGTGTGTATACCTAGGAGAGTTCATATAAGTCTGGGTTACCTTTTTCAGGAATACCAAGCTACTTTTCACAATAGATGTACCATTTTACATCCCACTAAAAAAGAATAGAAGTTTTAATTATTTCATCTCTGCCCTAATAGCTGTTATTTTCCATTTTTAAAAATTATGGCCATCCTTGTGGTTTTGAAGTAGAAGATTTTATTGTTTTGCTTTTGTGCTTTTGATTTTTATTTTGTTGAGAACTAGTTCTGCTAAACCTCTTTTCAGGTGCTTATTTTAAAATTTTGTATCTCTTCTGGAAAAATACCTATTCAAATCCATTATCCATTTTTTTTAAGTGGTCTGCTTTTCTTTTGATTGTTAGTTGCAAGATTTCTTTATGTATTTTAGTTATTGGACCCTTTTTAGATGCATGATTTGGAATTATTTTCTCCCATTCCATAGATTGTCCTTTTATTTTCTTGTTGATGTACTTGGATGCACATGTGTTTTGATAAGTCTACTTTAACTTGCTTGTTGTTTTTCTTGTTTGTGGTTTGGGTGATAAATCTAAGAAGTGATTGTCAAAACTGAGACAATGAAAATTTACACCTACATTTCTTCTAAGATTTTTATACTTTTTTCTCTTACTTTTATATAAGAGAATTTATTTAAAATTTAATTTTTCTTCATGGTATGAAGTAAGGGTCCAACCTCATTCTTTCATATGAGGATATCTAGTTTCCCTTATTCCATTTATCAGAAAACTCTTTGTTAATCACTGAATGGGTTGGCACCTTTTTTGAAAATTGATTATATATATGTAGGTTTATTTTTGGACTTTCAATTCTATTCCATTATAGTATGTCTATTATTATGCTAGAACCACTGTCTAATTACTCTAAAGTTGTAGTAATATTCATTTCAGGGAGTTTGAATCCTTCAAATGCTGTTCTTTGCAAAATTGTTTTAGACATATTTGAGATCTATTAAACTTTTATATTAATTTTAGGTTAGGCTTTTATGTTTCTGCCAAAAAGGAAGTTGGGATTTTCATAGGGATCACTTTGAATCTGTAGATTACTTTGAGGAGTGATGCGACCTTATTAAAATATATGTTATAGACCAGCGATATTGACCAGACTCAGACTTTGAATAAAGTTCCAATTGAGAGCTTTAGTAGCTGCAAGGCAACTGCCTCATCCTATGAGAAGAGAGGACAGCTCTGAGTCTCAGGGGCGGGGTGGTTTTATAGCCTTTTAGGAAGGGGGGCGTTTGCAAGCAAGCAAGCAGGCACAGAAGTGGAACACTGCGGTTAGCTGAAGATAGCGTATCTATTTTTTTCTTTTTTTAAAAGAGCATCCCCATGTTATCTATTGGCCCTTTTCTTGGGGACAACCCTAAGTTATTTATTTGCACTCTTCTTGGAGGCAGCCCTAAGTTACTTACTTATCTGAAGGCACTTGCAATTCCTATTTCCTAATGTAGTTCTATTCCTATTTTCCCAATGTGGCCTTACCCTTACATATAGTTTTCTTATCCATGAACATGAGATATCTTCCCATTTATTTATATTTTCTTTAATTTCTTGCAGGAATGTTTTATCACATGTAGAGTCAAAGTTTTGTGTCTCCTTGGCTAAATATGTTCAAAATAATTTCTTCTTTTTTATTTTTATGATTTTCTTTTCTTTTTAAAGAAACTTTAAATTGCATAAGTGTTACATAAAAAATATTGACATTCCCATATGCCCACTCCCTTCCCCTCCCACACTTTACCACTTTAACAACACCTTTCATTACTGCAGTACATTTGTTATAATTGATGAACTCATATTGAAGCATTGCTACTAACTATAGACTACAGTTTATATTTTCTATATTAAATAGAAAAGTAAATTTGTCTAAAAGTAAATTTATGACAAATATTTACTTTCCAGTTATTGGACTCACCCAGGACAACTTACAAGGAGACAATGATGGATGACACCCATCCCAAGGAACAGAGGGGTTGCAACTGCAAACAAGATAGCTCCATTCATCTGCCTCATGGGATCTAAGTGCCCACTATCCCCAAATCCTCACTATCCCCAAATTCTCAAGATTGGGGAATGAACAATGGACTAAAATACAGTTATTATTTTTCTATTATAGGTTTATTATTATTCTAGCAAGAGAAGAACTCTTATCATTTAAGAAAAGGCAGTGGTCACCAGAGACTGAGAAATGGAAGAGAGAAGAATTTATCTTTTTGATGCTATTTTAAGAGGAATTGATTTATTAATTTTATGTACAGATTGTTTGTAATTAGCTTAGAGAAGCTAAGCTAATTTTGTGCAACTCCCTGAATTCATTTCCTAGCCCTAATAGTTTTTTTTATTAAGGATATTTTCAATATAACATCATGTCGACTTGAATAGATATTTTTACTTCTTTTTCAAATTTGCATCCCTTTTATTCCTTTACATATCTAATTGCTCTGACTAGAATTTCTACTACCATGCAGAGTATACTTGGGGAAAGTCAAATCTTTTTCTTTCTCTCAATTTTACAAGCAAAGATTTCATTCTTTCATTACTGAGTTTTAAGCTAGACATGTTTTATTTTCATAAATGCCCATTAACATGATGAGGACTTTCCCTTATATGTTTATTTTAATGACTGTTTTCTTACAGAATCATGAATGGATGTTGAATTTTGTCAAATATTTTTTGCATGATTCATCATGGTCATGTCCTTTTTCCCATCATGATATTGATGTAATTAAATACATTTATTGATGTTTCATATGTTGAAACATCCTTACCTTATTAGGGTTAATCTCATTTGTTTTAGTTCTACAATCCTTTAAATATGCTGCTTGATTGCTTTGCTACTAGTTCATTGAAGAATGTTACATCTATATTCACAAGGGTTTTAGTCTTAATGATTTCTTCCTCGGGTTGTCTTTTTTTCTATTTGGTATCAGGGTAATCCAACTGTAATAGAATGAGTTAAGAGGTACTTTTTGTAATACTTTTAGTAATAGTTTAAGAAGGGTTGGTGCTAATTCTTTAAGTATTTGGCAAAAATTAATCAGTAAGGCTATCTGTTCTTGGGTTTTCATTGGGAGCTCTTTGATTACTCGTAATATGTAGAATCAGATTTTCTATTTCTTCTTTAGCCAATTTTTATAGTTTGTATTTTTGTAGTAAGTTGTCCACTTCAGCTAGGTTATCTAATTTTTGAGTGCAATTGTTTGTAATATCCCCTTATAATCTTTTCATTTCTCTAGTGTTGGTAGTACTAACCACATTTTCATTTCTGATTTTGAAATTTGAGCCTTTTCCCATCTTTTTTTTGGTCAGTTTAGGTAAAGTTGTGTGATTATATCTTTTTATTGATTCCCCAATATTTTCTGTTTCATTGATGTCTACCCTAATATTATTATTTCATTTTTTCACTATAATTTGATTTCCTTAAGGTGTATAGTTGGGTAATTGATTTATTTTTCTTTTTTAATGAAGATTACAGGTATAAACTTTCCTGTGGTTACTTCTTTTCCTACATACTATATGTTGGTATGCTGTATTTTTGTTTTCATTCATTTGAAAGTATTTTCTGATTTACCTTGTGGTATCATATTTGACTCATTGGTTTTTTAAGAGTATGTTTTAAAGTTCATGTAATTGTGACTATTCCAGATATCTTTCCTTTATTTTAAATTCCATTGTGGATTAAGGGGTCTCTTTCTATGATTTCAGTGCTTTTAAATTTATTGAGACTTGTTTTGTGCATTATTCCATGGTCTATCATGGGCAAAGTTATATGGACACATAAGGATTTTGTGTATTCTATTGTTGCTGGTGGATAGTACCTTATACATGCCTGTTTAGTGTAGGTGGTTAATGGTATGATAAAGTTCTTAATTTCCATTTTAATCTTATTGTGAATTTATTGATATTATCCTCCTTGGAGTTTGTTGAGCTTTTCAGATGTTTAGTTACTGATTTCATTAAACTTGGGGACTTATTGTTATTATTTATTCAAGTATACTATTTCCCTTTTATCTTTCTCCTCTCTTTTTGGATTTCTTTTATGCATGCTAGCATACTCACGTGTATGCGTATGATAATGGTGTACCACTAGACTCTTACTATCTGTTCAGTTTTTTTTTCTTCAATATTTTCTCTGTCTTCACCTCTGAGTAGTTAACACCAAGTGACAGGTATTCAAACTCATTAATTATTTTCTCTGTCTGATTGAATCTTCCATTTGAATGCTCCTGTGATTTTTTCATTTCTTTCATTTTACTTTTAACTTCAAAATTTGTGTTTGGTCACTTTTTCTAATTTCTATTTTATATTCTTTGTTTGTGGCAACATTATTTAGTCATTTGCATATGTTTTCTTTTTGCACTTTGAAAACATTTAAAAGAGTTGACTTAAATATTTTTACTGTTTTATAATTGCTTTTTTATTTTTAAAGAAGCTTTAGTTTACATAAATGTTATGTAAAAATATAAGGGATTCCCATTAGCCCCACTCCCTTTCCCTTCCCCACTTTCCCATAGTGTAACAACATCCTTCATTAGTGTGGTATTTCCTAAAATTGATGAACCCATAGTGAAGCAGTGCTATTAACCATGGACTACAATTTACCTGATAGTTTAAATTTTGTCCCACACAATTTTGTAAGTTATAACAAAATGTACAATGGTCTGTATCCATCACTGCAATGTCATGCAGGACAAATCCAATGTACCAAAATGCCCATATTACAACTATTCTTCCCACTCTCATCACTCAAAACCTCTGGTGACCACTGCCTTTACATCAATGGTAAGAGTTCTAAAATTGCTAGAATAATAAGTGTTTAGTAGAATAATACGTCTACTTTAGTCCCTTGTTCATTCCCCAAACTTGAGGATTTGGGGATGGTGATGCCCACCTGCTTCTAACTGATAAGCAAATTAGATCCCATGGAGCAGATGGGTGGAGCTATCTTGCTTGAATTGCAAACACGCTCTGTTCCTTGGGATGGACATTGTCGACCATCACTTGCTTGTTAGTTGTCCTGGGTGAGTCCAGTGAGCTGGAGAGCTGCTTTGCAACTACGCTAAAATTTAGGACTTAAATGGCAGGTGGAGAGACCAAAGAGTTAAGTCTCTGGGACATACGTTTATAAAATATACTGCAAATTATAGATTCACATAAAAGGGGCAGGAGAACCACGTGTAGAGAAACTATAAATGAGTCTAACTCTGTTACACTGATGATCATAAATTCCAAAGTAAGGTGCCAAATACCTGAGCTGTCTGCCCTGTTTACAGTTTCCGGATATCTCTAGAACTCTCAGGAACCCCATTATTTGAGGCACTGTTTACTGTGGCAGTCAATGAGATCCCACTAGACTTACATAAGGATAACCTTGGGAATGACCTCCAGAGTCACTGTGAAATCTCTTAGCCATAAAAATTTATTTGTATTTATCATTTCCCTCTTTTGGTTAAGGTATTTTTCCAGGGGCATTTCTAGTTGGTACTTAGTAATAATTCTTTGTTCTAGGGAGGCTCATCCATGATAGTCAAGCTGGAGTGAAGGTATTGCATTTATGTGCATATTTTGGCTTAGAGAGAGGCCACATTTGAGCAACAAGAAGGCTTTTATCCAGCCTATAATACTAGGCTAAGTTTCAATCTCACAAGAAAGGGTTCATAAGTACAATCATCAATGTCAAGGGCCTGGCATAATTGTCTGTCTTACTTCACTAAGCATTGTCCTTGTACTTGGGGGATTCTTTCTCTCCTATTAAAGAGTGTAGCAGAACTACCCAGGATAGGAATTCAATAGTCTTTCATCTATTGTGTGGATCTCCACCCACTGAGACAATGTCCCATGAATACTTGAATATATTAATATGTCTTAGAGGCATCCCCTAAGCAAATCTCCTCTCACACATCCCCACATACTTGACACACCACATCAGTGATCCTTCCCTGCTGTGACTGTTCTGTGATCCAAAACCACTCCAAAAATGAAGTCAACAAAATAACTGAATAAAATTAGTTAAAAATGAAATAATTTTAAAAATACATGATAAAAAACAAAAATTAAGCAATTGAAATTATTAAAAATGAAAAAATTTTCATTATAATACCTGTCATCTCATGTGTACAGTGACATATTCTTCCATATATTTCCCCAATGTCTTTTTTTTTTTTTTTTCATTTTATCTTCAGCAAAACTTTAGGGTACAAAAAAGTCACATAGAAAGAACAAAGGATTCTTATATACCCAATGCCCTCCTCTTTTCCACTTTCCCTTCTTAATAATGTTTTACACATGAATGGTACATTTGTTAGAATTGTTACAATTGATATACAAATATTGAAGCATTGCTACTAACCGTGGTTAATGGTTTACATTTTGAATCATACATTTTATAGGTTTTGACAAAATTGGAAGTGGCCTGTATCCATTATTTCCACTATTGCAAGACCATGCTGAACAATTTTAATGTCCTAAAAATGCTCTGCATTCCATTTATTTTATTCTTCCATTCCTTCCCTTCAGAACCTATGGCAATCACTAAGTTTCAATTGTTGAAGAATAAGATTCATATTTCCTTGCAATAATTTTGAGAGGTTGACATTGGTCTGTTTTCTTTTATTAGGCACTGCTTATGTTCTCAAAGGATTTTTGTCCCTGTAATTGGGAGCATAGCAGGAATCCCTAGATGGGGTTTAATATTTTCTTTTTTAATGTGTAGGTTTCAACCCACTAATATGACACACTATTGTTGTAGAATTTACACTTGGATTCAATTATTTGCATATAGAAAGGCCAGGACTCAGGAATGATTTTGAGAAGGAAAAATGGTTTATTAAAGGCTGGCCAGACTCAGGAGCTTTCTGTTTCAATCCCGAGCCCTGAACAAGATTTTTGAGTCCCTTGTATACAGAGAGGAAAGGCCAAATGATCCTTTTGTTTCAGTTCTCAATAGGCTTGAATTAGCATATATCTTCCACATCCTAGGTAAGCTTTTAGCATGGACTTCATTCATTCTAGATAATCTGTTAGCACATTTGGTTTGCATTTTCCCTGAATATTTAAAATTTATAGACTTTGCATCGTTAAAGTGTTTCCTGGGACTGGAGTCATTGCCATGGTCACCAAGGGAAGGACTGCAGCCTATTACTGCTCCACACCCACAAGTTAGGACTTAGCTAAGGTTAAGGTTATTTCTGAAGAGAAAAAGAGCCTCCCACCCATAGCCCACATCACAATGACAAGATGAACAATTAGGTATTCCATAGAAACCTGTCCTAGGTGTGCCTTTTCCCATATATCCCCCCACATCCAACACCTACACCAGTAACCCTCCCCTGCCATATTTACTGAAAGCACATTTCCAACACTATAGGTTTAACCATAGGCACACAAATCCCCACAGTTCATCTGTTCTTTCCTCTAAGCTTCCCACCAGTCCCGAAGATTGTCAAACACAACTCCCCACCCTAAGTTCCCTTGGAGACCAGCAATGCCAAATCCAATTATGTCACTGTACCAGCATCACACCTATTCATTACAGAACCACACCCTTCCACCTTATCATAGATTTTGTCCATATGATGTGGGCTATGGGTGGAAGGCTCTTTGTCTCTTCAGAGATAACCTAAGCTGAAGGCTGTGGGTGTGGAATGGTAAGAGGCTGCAGTCCTGCCCTTAGGGACAATGGCAACAGGCTCCAGTCCCAGGAAACAGTTTAACAATGCAAGGGCTATAAACTTTAAATATTCAGGGGAAATGCAAAAACCAAATATGCTAAAAGCTTATCTAGAATATCTGGAGTCCATGCTAAAAGCTTACCTAAGATGTGGAAGATATATATGCTAATTAAAGCCTATTGAGAACTGAAACAAAGGGACCATTTGGCCTTTCCTCTCTGTATAAAAGACGTTTGAAAATCTCGTTCAGGGCTCGGGATTCAAACAGAAAGCTCCCGAGTCCGGACGGCCATCAATAAACCATTTTTCCTTCTCAAAATCATTCCTGAGTCCTGGCCTCTCTATACTCAAGTAATTGAACTTCTCTCAAATTCTACATTTTTGGTGACTCTGGTGGGACAACAAATGAAGGCCAGAGATGGTAGCATTTTGCTGCCCCTTCCAAATCCCCCATGAAGCCAGGAGGACTCGGGTGAACCCCAAATCTGGGCGCCCCTGGATTAAATTTAATCCAGAAAAGATGTGGGCTCCACCAGAATCTTCCCGACAAAAATCGAGGGCAATGGAAGGTCTGAAGAGAAAGATTCTGGGAACAAAAAAGAACTCCGAACATGGAAGAAGGTAAGACTCCCTGGGTGAGCACAGTCTGGAAGGCCCTAGCTTTAATTGCTAGGAAGGGGAAGCTGATCACCTCCCGAGAGAACCCTAGTAGCCCCAGAAGGTTGGGGGGAAGCCGCTCTCTCTAGGCTTGGGAAAAGGAGAAAAACTGGGGAAAAGCCCTGGTGTTTTGGGTTTGTCTAACTGCATGTTTGAATCTGGTACTAGTCTTATATCCACTAAAGGAGTGGAGTCTCGATTTTAATAGGAAGGGCTATTTATAGGTTCAAGTCCTAATGTCCTGGAAATTGGTCTAGATTAAGGAAAACAAAACTTGGTTACAGGAAAATGGATCGGCTTTTCTGGTGGAGCTCGGTCTGGGTGTAAAGTTTAAACAGTGGAAAAAGTCTAGCTGAAATCTTTTGTTATGGTGCTAATTTGTGAATGAATTCGCTTTATACCAAATGTTAAGTGTTCTGAGGTTTGTGATGGCTGTGGGGGCAGCCATGGTGAAATAAATATATAACTTGTGGGTCAGATTAGTGACCTTTGTGCTTCTGTCTGTGTCAGCTCAATGTTAGTGTCGGAGTTGTGTCCTTATGTAAAGTAGAATTACAGCTGAGCTGGAGCCCTCCCTTGCCATTGGCAAGGGAGTGAAATGATTCTGGGGCAAAAGCTGAGGAGTCTGGATGTTTGCGGAGTCTAGATGTTTGTGCATGCTCTGCTGTCTTGTCTCTGGTCTGGCCCTTTGCTGGGGCTTGGAGGCCATCTGTGTCCGCACCACACACCCAAGTTTGTTGGGGATGTCCCAGTCAGGGTGGCTGGGTCCCCGGGAGAGTTGCCAAATTTGAGTAGGTTCTGTCTGCCCATTTTGGCTGAAAGCTGGAAAGGGGGGAGCGGCTTGCCCCTTTCCAGTGAGTCCACCCTTCTATTCATAAGCCGCATTCCTGTTTGTTGTGCACCCGACTGCCTGGAAGGGGGGGAAGTGAAAGGGGTGAAAAGCAGAATCAGAATAAATGCAGTAAAGTTCCCTCCTTAGGGTGTCAAAGCCAAAATACGTTTGCATTCTGCCCAGGTTCTTAGAAGGTATTGTAGTAACTTTAAGTAAGAGAATGTGTTCTGTGAAGGTAAAATTTGTCTTAAAGGTATAAATAATTATAAAGGTTTTACAAACCATTGTTTAAATTAAGGTATTTAAATGGCAAATTGCAGAAAGTCATTATTAAACAAAAACTGAATTGATAATAATAATAATAAAAGGTAATTTTATAACAAATTTATTTGGCAGCCAGCCTCCCCTGCCAACTTGCTTCCAAAGAAACTGTTTCTGGTATTACATGCTACTAAGTATTTAAAGTGAAGAAAAGTTCATTAATTTAAAAAGCTTGTTTAGTATTAATGGCAATTATATGTTGTAAGAAGTTTGCCTGGTAACTTAGTATGTGGGATATATGGAATGTCTTTTTATTGTTAAGGAAACAGAAGATGACTTTGTCGTTAAAATCATTTATAAATGCATTTATATTATAAAACAGTGGAAAGGTAATAACTGAAATTATAGCTGGGTGAATTTAGCTTGAAATTATTAAGTGTAAACTCTAAACTTTACCTTTCCTTAGTTTATGGTTACTTCAAGGCTAACCTCACCCCTTGCCTTTGCCTATGGTTATTTCACAATAGCTTCTGCCCCTATAGACCAGAGAAGAGCTGGGACATCACTGTCTCCTCTCCTGGTATTA
Source organism: Dasypus novemcinctus (assembly GCF_030445035.2). NCBI lineage: Eukaryota > Metazoa > Chordata > Mammalia > Cingulata > Dasypodidae > Dasypus > Dasypus novemcinctus. Next base: position 19,570,035 of record NC_080684.1, read on the forward strand.
GTAACCCTTTCTCTCATGAATTCAAGTGTAAACTAAATAAATTCCTGCCTGATGGAATAAGGTTAAATGACCACTGGAGTTTTATTATCTCCAAAATCAAAAAGGGGGGTAGAGGGGGAGAAGTCTCCTGCCTTGACGGTCAGTGTTCCTAAGAGTGGCAATTCATGAGAGAAAGCAGTCTGTCTCCCTGAGGCTTCAAATAGCCTCAGTAAATATATATAAAATTAATCTTGTTGCTTATCCAAAATTCTGCTAATTTCAAAGTAAAATATAAAGTTCTAAAACAAAATGGTGCTAAGGCATTGAGAACATTTTGGTTATTACAATCCATTAAGTAAGAAGGAAAATTCTTGTGGTAAACTGCATGGTCATAGTGCAAATTAAGGAAAGTTTCAGGAGTCTTTGAAATGTTTGCAGTCACACTTGTTTTGTAAAGATTAGAAGTTTAAAGTAATTAAAGTTATGTTTTTGTCTCAAACTATATCTGCCTATTTGCTCAAATTGTTGAGGTTAAATATGCAGTTATATAAGTAATATGCATTTCTGGACCCCTAATTAATTAAGCTAAACAGTATATAAAATAATGCAAATTATAAGTAATATCAATGAGTTGTGTTTGTGTCTAACTCTTTGTGTCTGCCCATTTAAAAAAAATGCTCAGTGTATGTCTTCATACATCAGGATAATATCACATTAACAAATAAAAATTCTTAAAAGAGCTCTATTCAAATTGTTAAAAATTAAATATGCAGTTATATTTGTAAATATTCTTAAAGCCCAAATTAAACTAAGCAGGATGAAAGAGTCATAGAAATCTGATTATAGAAACAATTGGGAAGGAGCCTCCTCTTTGCAAGAGCTTTAAAGGCAAGACTAGGTGTGGCAGATTAAACCTATCTACTAGGCTAGGAATTAAGAATCAGTTTGCCCTGTAATTTCCCAGTTTAAACCTTTTGTCAGTCATAAAAAAAAAACAAAAAACAAAGATTAGGTTAATTTTCACTTAAGGAAAAAATTGTTGATTGGTATAACCTGGCGGCCTGCTGCCTCAGTCTCCCACTCCCGGGTTGGACAGCAGTGGAGGAGACCAGTTTAGGCCAGTCCTATGGGCAGTGGAAGGATGCCCAAGAAGGACTAAGTCGATGCCATTTCAGCACTAAATTCTATTCCTTATTTGAAAAAGAGGAGCAGGTGAAAACTAAAATGGTTGGAATGTGATAGAGGAAGCAGTTAAATCACAAACTTTTGTGTGGGAAGGTTAGATCTCAGATAAGCTGTAACTTCTGAAGTATCCAATCTATGGAAAAACAGAGGAAGGGCTTGCATGCTAGGCTTAGGGGTATAAATTGTGTCATTTTTTCTTTGTTCCGAGCAATAGCCATATCTGGCTCTGCGCACCTTCTTGCAAGATTGAGAATAAATTCTTCTCCACGATCTGGTGAGCCTTATTTTCTTTCAGAAGATTTCTTTCCAACAAAATAAAGGTAATTAGTGGCTCTATTAACAAATTTCAGTAAGTAAAGGAAAGTCCATAAAAACTATGGAGAGATCTTTCCTGGGTTATGATTAAAAAAAAAAATTAAATAATTGTGTAATGTGTTTTAAAATCTGGTAGTCAGTATGCTTTTAAACTATTAATTTTCATAACTTAAACAAAGAAAAGAAGTTTTTAGCTTCCTGTAAGGGAAAAAGAGAACATTCCTTGCATAAACTATTATGGTTTCAATTTTATTTAACTTGAGTGTAATATCCCATAGTTAATTTATAAACTAAATTAACATTATATGTACAAAATCTTTACAGTAATGAAAATTGTAAGTTCACATTGGTGAAATTAGGCTAAAGGAAAAAGATTGTAGATATGCGCTTAAATAAAGAGTAAATTTCTTCCATTGGTAATTGTAATTTAGTAAGTTTATTTAAACATGAGGTGGCTAGTCAATGTGGTTATAGTCAGTTATAAGGAGTTTGTAAAACATCTTCCAAACTGAAAATGTTTAAATAGTTCTAGTTGTAGAAGTCATTGTTAACTAAAAAAACTTAGATTGGTATTGATAGCAGAAATAACTTCATGATAATAAACCTGTCTGAAGGCCACTGCAAAGTACACATTTAAGTAAATGGTAATAAAAAGTTGTCTTGATTCTATTGGAAATATTCTGTTTTCATTCTAACAATGAAAAATAATATTTTTCCTCTATTACTAAAGTAAAGTACCTACTGTTATCTTCATAGTAAAATTGTGTAAGTAAACAGTCATTTGATATATGTGTTGCGTTAAGTTGTTTAAAATATATATGAAAACAAGGAATAAACTTTAACATTGTCAAACTCTTGTGCATTCAAACCAGGCCTTGAATACATTACAGGTGGCCTCTCCATGTGAGTTATTGGCTAGGCTGGTCACTGACCCCTCAATTAAAATATGTGCTATATCAGTCTCTGGTTCTGCTCCTGAAGTCGATGGAAACTATATTGCAGTTTCAAGCTCCTGCAGCAGCCAATAATGACTCGGTACAGCCAAGTGTACAATGGATATCGCCTCCAGACTGGCACTGTTCCATAGTGCCAGAGAGCACTATGCACCAGGCTAGTAGAATACTGGAAAATCTCTCTAAGATGAAGGATGCTGCAACTTGCTCACTGCGTTGAAGAACATGTTAAGTGGAGCCATGATACCAGGATACTGTAAGTGAAACTTAAACACAATTGGCATTATGGCCTGCTCTCATGGAGAGATAACATGTAAGGTATTACAAACCTGAAACTCAAAACTAATAATTGTAACTCTGAATCCTTATGCATTAAGTAATACATTAGTTAATATTAAGTGCTGTACTTTTATCCTGTACTAAATATATGCCTAATAATTGTAATGTTATCTTTTCTATTTTGGATCAAGTGCAGAAGTATATTAGACATGTTAAATTCCTGGTAAAATCATTTCTAAACAGTTAATAACATGTCTATAGAATAAGGTGGCAGTCTCACCCAGTCTCAGTCAACTTCTATATTCTACTGTACTCTGCTGTGTAGCAAAGGTGAGGCTTGCTTGCTGATGTTGAGTCACCTATTGAACAAGTCAAAATTGCTAGAAATTGTACAACCAAGGTGTAAAAAAAAAAAACCTTTATTCTGTAGTTCTAATCACTCCACAGGTGAAAACCAAGAGAATTTCCAACTTAGTGTTCTAATCCTGAGTGAAGCCCGTTGCCTAAGGAGTGCCAGTTGACCAGGAGCATCTGACAGAGCAAATGAGTGCCAATCATTGAACAGCTTAGAATGTGTCTTCAGACAAAGCTAAGTGTCTGTTGCAATTTTTCTCTAAAGATAAATAACTTTTAAAAAAAAGGAATATATATGCTGTTCCCACCAGCTTTTAAGGAGTGCCATCTTTATAGGCACCTAACCTTGTCTATCTCTGTAATCCAATGTCCTCTTTTAAAAATGGGTATTCCAAATTTTTAATTAAGTTTGTTTCTTTCAGAGTGAACATCTTATTAACCATATGAAAACTTCATCCAACTTCGTACAGAATGCCAGATCCATCTTCCTCCAGTTAAAATAAATTAATAAGAGTTTTACACCTTATTAGGCAATGACTACAGCCCATGGCCAGCAGGAAGCAGTTACAGAAAAGAGATCATCTCCCTTCAGCACCCCTTTTAAATTAAAGGTGTAAACTCTTTAAGAGTAAAATAAAAGTAATAGATGGATCTGGAACCTGACTGGAAATCCACATGAGTGCCAGTGGCAGTAGAATAACTGCAGGAGGCCCCTGCCCAAGATTCTGCTGTCCAGAATGAAAAGTTCTAAACTTCTAAAAATAGTCCTGGATGCTGTACTAAAGACTGATAAATAATCAATCAAAACAACAAACAGCCATCCATCTCATAGCTCCAACAATAATTATGCCAAAGCTTAGCAAGTTAAACTTTGGCAAAAGGGGGGAATGATGTGGGCTATGGGTGGAAGGCTCTTTGTCTCTTCAGAGATAACCTAAGCTGAAGGCTGTGGGTGTGGAATGGTAAGAGGCTGCAGTCCTGCCCTTAGGGACAATGGCAACAGGCTCCAGTCCCAGGAAACAGTTTAACAATGCAAGGGCTATAAACTTTAAATATTCAGGGGAAATGCAAAAACCAAATATGCTAAAAGCTTATCTAGAATATCTGGAGTCCATGCTAAAAGCTTACCTAAGATGTGGAAGATATATATGCTAATTGAGGTCTATTGAGAACTGAAACAAAGGGACCATTTGGCCTTTCCTCTCTGTATAAAAGACGTTTGAAAATCTTGTTCAGGGCTCTGGATTCAAACAGAAAGCTCCTGAGTCCGGCTGGCCATCAATAAACCATTTTTCCTTCTCAAAATCATTCCTGAGTCCTGGCCTCTCTATACTCAAATAATTGAACTTCTCTCAAATTCTACAACACATATGGGCATTGGTTCACTACCCTCTCCTCCATTTCTGTCTCCTGAAAACCTGTCTTCCAGACACTAGCTCTGTGAGCTCTGTCAATTTGCTTAATTCATATCAGTGCAGTCATGTAATAGTTTTCCTTCAGTGTCTGGATTACTTCACTCAACATAAGGTCTTCAAGACTCATCCATGTTATCCCATGTGTTAATACGGCATTCCTTCTTACACCTGAGTAATATTCCATTGTGTGTATATATAATCCTTTTGCTTATCCATTCATGTGTTCTGGATACTTGTGTTGCTTCCAAATTTTGGCAATCAAGAATAAAGATGCTATGAACATTGGTATTCAAATATCTGTTCCTTTCCTGCTCTCAATGCCTCTGGCTATACACCCAGCAGTGGGATTGCTAGATCATATGGCAGCGTTATAGTTAGGTTCCTGAGGAACAGCCAAACTATCCTCTACAATGGCTGCACATTCTAAATTCCCACAAGCAGTGGATAAGCATTCCCTTTCCTCCACATCCTCTACAAAACTTTAGTCCTCTGGATTTTTTAATAGCTGCCAGTCTAATGGGTGTGAGATGGTACCTTATTGTGGTTTTTCATTTTTTTTTAAGATTTATTTATTTATTTAATTCCCCCCACCCTGGTTGTCTGTTCTCTGTTTCTGTTTGCTGCGTCTTGTTTCTTTGTCTGCTTCTGTTGTCGTCAGCAGCATGGGAAGTGTGCGTGGCACCATTCCTGGGCAGGCTGCACTTTCTTTCATGCTGGGCGGCTCTCCTTATGGGCGCAATCTTTGTGCATGGGGCTCCCCTATGCGGGGGACACCCCTACACGGGGGACACCTCTGCGTGGCAGGGCACTCATTGCGCACATCAGCACTGCGCACGGGCCAGCCAGCTCCACACGGGTCAAGGAGGACTGGGGTTTGAACCGCAGACCTCCCATGTGGTAGACGGATGCCCTAACCACTGGGCCAAGTCCGTTTCCCCCTTATTGTAGTTTTGATTTGCATTTCCCTAATAGCTAGTGATGTTAATCATCTTTTCATGTGCTTTTTAGCCATTTCTATTTCTTCTTTGGAGAAACATCTGTTCAGATCTCTTGCCCATTTTTAAATGGGTTGTTTTGTTTTTATTTTTGAGATGTAGGATTTCTTTATTTATGCTGGATATTAGGCTTCTATCAGATAGTTGGTTACCAAATATATTCATTGAGTAGGCAGCCTTTTTACTTTCCTGAAAAATTCCTTTGAAGCACAAATTTTCTTTAATTTTGGGGAGGTCCCATTTATCAATTTTTTCTTTGATTTCTCATGCTTTTGGTGTAAAGTTTATGAAACCATTTCCTACTACAAGATACAGTAAATGCTTCCCTACATTATTTTCTAGGAGCTTTATGGACTTGGCTCTACTGTTTACATCTTTCATACATCTTGATTTAGTTTTTGTATAAGGTGTTAATATAACCTGTGCATAAATTCAAACTTATTCTGTATCCAAGTATGCCTAGTTCCTGGAAAGCCAATTAAGTGATATAAGCTCTATAGGCTTTAGATATTCAGGGAGAGTGCAGACTGAATATGTTAATTCAAGCTTACCTGGAAAGTAGGAGATATGTGTTAATTCCAGCTTACCTGGAATGTGTGGGGTATGTGTTAATTCAAGACTTATCTTGTACTCACAACATAAAAGCACTGTTTGATTCCCACTCCTACATCCTCTGAATAAAAGGGACCCAAAAATCCTATTTGGGGCTGAGTTTGTATTAAGACAGAAGTCTGCCGAGTCCAGCCAGATGTTAATTAATCTTTCTTCTCAGATTCTCATGTCCTGGCCTTTGATACCATGAACACCCGACTTCTCTCTGCTACAACAGTGTGAGATGGTGGACCTCTCTCATTATTTTGGATATAGATATCTAGTTCTCCAAGCACCATTTGTTGAAGAAGTCATTTTCTCACAGATGAATGGAGTTGGTGGTCTTGTCAAATATCAGTAGACTGTTTATGTGAGGATCTATATTAGAAATCACAATTTGGTTCCATTGTTCTGTAGGTCTATCCTTGTGCCAATACCATGCATTTTTGGTCACTGTACCTTTGTAGTATGTTGTAAAACCAGGTAGTGTGATAACTCCAATTTCATTTTTCTTTTTCAACATGCCATTGGTATTTGGGCCCTCTTACACTTCCAAATAAATTTCATAGTTCACTTTCCCAATTCAGTAAAAAATGCTGTTGCAATTTTTATGGGGATTGCATTAAATTTGTAAATCAATTCAGTTAAGACAGATATCTTAATGATGTTTAATGTTTGAATCCATGAACAGGGAATATACTTCCATTTATTTAGGTCTTCTTTGATTTCCTTTAACAATGTTCTGTACTTCTCTACATACAAGTCCTTTACATATTTAGTTTTGTATAGAATCATGTCATCTGCAAATAGTGAAATTTTTACTTCTTCCTTTCTAATTTGGCTGTATTTTATATCTTTTTATTGCATAGGTGCTTAAGGAAGTACTTCTAACACAATATTAAATAAGATAAGTGACAGTGGGCATTCTTGTCTAGTTCCTGATCTTAGAGGGAAAACTTTTAGAATTTCATCCTTGAATGTGATGTTAACTATGGGTTTTTCATACATACGATTTTCATGTTGAGGAAATTTCCTTGTATTCCTATGTTTCAAAGTATTTTTTAGTAAGAAAATTGTGCTGCATTTTCTCAAAAGCTTTTTTTGCATCAATAGAAATGGTCTTGTAATTTTTTTCATTTGATTTGTTAGTGTGATGTATTACATTGATTGATTTTCTTATGTTGAACCATTCTTTCGTACCAGGGATGAATTCCACTTGTTCATGGTGAATAGTTCATTTAATGTGTTGTTGAATATGATTAGAAAAAATTTTTTGAGGATATTTGCATCCAAGTACATTAGAGAAATTGGTCTGTAATTTTCCTTTTTTGTGGCATCTTTATTTTGCTTTAATATTAGGGTGATATTGGCATCATAGGATGCATTAGGAAATATTCCCTCCACTTCTATTTTTTGGGAGGTTTAAGCAGGATTGATGTTTGTTCTTTCCAGAATGTTTGTTAGAATTGACCTGTCAAGCCATCTTTTCCTGGGCTCTTCTTAGTTGAGTGGTTTTTGAACACTGATCCAATTTCATTTTCCGTGATTTGTCTCTTGAGTTAATCAAGTTCTTCTTTGGTCAATGTAGTTTGCTGGCATGTGTTAGAATTTGTCGGCATACAATTTTTCAAAGTATCCTCTTATAATACTGTTTATTTCTGTGAGATCAGAGGTGGTATCTCTTTCCTCATTTCTTATTTAATGTATTTGCATCTTTCCTTTTTTTCTTTATGAGTCTAGCTAAGCATCTGTCAGTTTTATTAATATTCTCAAAGAACCAACTTTTGGTTTTGTTAATATTTTCTAGTGCTTTCTTATTTTCTATTTCATTTAGCTCTTCTCTAATCTTTGTCATTTCCTTCTTTCTATTTGTTTGGGTTTTTTTTCCTTTTTCTAATTTCCCCAGGCGTGCAATTAGGTCTTTGGTTTTAGTTCTTTCATCTTTTTTAATGTAGGCATTTATGGCTATAAATTCCTTCTAAGAACTGCTTTTTCTGCACCCCATAAGTTCTGATATGTTGTATTGTCATATTCATTCATTTTAAGGTAGTTACTGATTTCTATGGCAATTTCCTCCTTGACCCACTGATTATCTAAGAGTGTTGTTTAACTTCCATATCCTTGTGTCTAATCTGGTTCTCTGCCCCTTACTGATTTCCAGTTTCATTCCATTGTGGTCAGAGTAATTACCTCATATAATTTCAATCTTTCTGAAATCAGTGAGAGTTGTTTTGGAGCATAGTATGTGGTCTGTCCTGGAGAATGATCCATGTGCTCTCAAGAAGAATGCATATCCTGCAGTATTTGGGTGTAATCTTCTTTATATTGTCTATTAGATCTAGATCCTCTAACATATTATTCAAGATCTCTATTTCTTTATTGATCCTCTGCTGAGATGTTCTGTCTAATGGTGATATTGGTGTATTAAAGTCCCCCACTATAATTGTAGGTGCATCTATTTCCCACTTCATTTTTCTAATGATTGTTTCATGTATCTTGAGGAGTCCTGGTTAGGTGCATAAATGTTCATGATTGTTCCTTCTTCTTTGTAAATTACCACTTTCATTAATATGTAGTGTCCTTCTTTTCTCTTACAATAATTTTGCATTTAAAGTCTATTTTATCCTATATTAGTGTCACTACTCCTTCCTTTCTTTGGTTATTATTTGCGTGTAAAATTTGCATGTAAAATTGTTTTCCAAACGATCACTTTCAACCTCTTTGCATCCCTGGGCCTAAGGTGAGTATCTTGTAGACAACATATAGATGGGTCATATTTCTTTATCCATTCTGTCAATCTGTGTGTCTTTGTTGGAGATTACACTCTATTAAAATTCAATGTTATTTCTGTCAAGGCATTATAACATTGGCCATATTTTCCTTAGGGCTATATATGCCATATGTTGTTTTTATTTCTTTTTTTATTTTTTAGTTATTTTTACCAATAATGTTCTTTCATCTACTCTCCTCCAATCCTCTCTCTCCTGTTTTTTTTTTCCTTTTAACCTGCAGAACTCCCTTTAATTTTTCTTGAAAGGCAGGTTTCTTGTTGACAAAGTCATAATTTCTCTTTATCTGTGAATATTTGGAACTCTCCCTTGTTTTTGAATTCCAGCTTTCCTGGGTACAAAATTGTTGGCTAACAATTTTTTTTTTTTCTTTTAGTATCTGAACTATGCCATACCACTGCCTTCCTGCTACCGTGGTTTCAGATGAGTAATCAGCATTCAAGCGTATTGAGCTTCTTCGCATGTGATGGATCTCTATTCTCTGGCTGTTTTCAGTATTCTCTCTTTGTCTTGAGCATTGGACAATTTGATAAGTATATGTTTTGGGATAGGCATATTAAGATTTATTTATTTTTGAGTGCATTGCACTTCCTGGAGAGGTACATCAATGTTCCTCAAAAGATTTGGGAAATTTTCATGCATTATATCCCCTAACAATCCTTCTTCCCCCTTTCTCCTCTTTTTCCCTCTGACATGCCTATAATGCATATGTTTGTGCATTTTGTGTTGCCATTCAAATCCTTAAATTCCTGCTGAACATTTTCTTTTTATCTATCTCTTTTACTATCTCTCTGATTTCAGATGTACTGTCTGTAACATCACTGATTCCCCACCTGTCCAAATCTGTCTCCCTTCTAATGGTTTATTGTTGCTCTTCTTTATGGTTGTTTGTTTGTCTAGTAACTTTTTGGAACTAATTTTGTAAACTCTATGGCCTTTGTAATGTGTGGCCGTAGAAGACTCTGGACTATGATCTTATTTATCAATTAGTGATTGACAGAGATATGCTAAATACTTGGAACAAAAAGAAAATATAACAATGAAGACAAAGAAAAGAAGAAAAGCCTAGTATTTATGTCTTGCTGTAAAGTTTATGATTCATTACTTTGTCATAGAGCACAGAGTAGCCCATATTAGCAATGCAGTCATAGTCCATTACTGAGAGCAGCCAATTTCTGATCCTTCCATATTAAACACAAAGACTTAAGTTAGGGAGTCTTCCATGGAGATGTTCTCTGACACAGTCTTTACCCAGCAGCTTGAAAACAATGGAGAAGAGAAGCAGAGATCAAATTTATCATAAAATAATGACTATGGCAAATTCAAGAGTGTTTAGTTCCAAAACACTTTATATCCCAATGAGATGACACTGCTAAATAAGATTATTGCATTAAAAATTTAAGTCTGTGCTTAAAACAACAATGGTGGAGGAATGTTATTAATGAAGGGCACTGAGGGTGGGTGGGATATGTGGGAAAGTGTGCACCTGGGACATGCTTCCATGGAATATAAAAGGTTTCATCTTGTCATAGGGTGTTATTTCAGTGTGGGGAGACCACACAATAAATAGGAAAATGGTAAATGGTAAACTGCTATCCTGGGGAGTCCTGTTGGGATTTCAAATAGAAGGACAAGAGTCTCTTGAGAATGTAATTGATGCCTAATAAAAGAATATGGTCTGTGTGTCAAGCTCTGAATATTAATACATGTAATTATGAACTTTATTATTCAAAACGTAGTGGTTATGAGGGAAAGGGGTGATGAGGGAAAGGGGAAGAAAGAATGGATTGATAAGGGGAAATATTTTGGGGCATTGGATTTGATCTACGTGATCTTGCAATGATGTATACAGGACATTGTGCATTTTGTTAGAACTTATAAAAGTGTATGGTGCAGCATGTGAATCATAATTTAAACCACTGACTATGGTTAGTGACAATGCTTCAATATTTCTTATCAACTTTAATAAATGTACCATGCTTATGTAAGTTGTTATTAATAGGGGAAACTGTGAGAGGAGTGAGTGTGGTATATGGGAATCACTGAAATTTCCAATGTGGTTTTTCTTTTACCTAAAGTTTCTTTGAAAATAAAGGGGAAAAAAAAGGCTCTGTGGGAACATACAGAAGAAATTGTCACAATACATAAAAGATAACTGGTCTTATGGGAATGAGAGACACAATACAAAAAATTATTTAAATTTTTAATGTATTTTATTTTATTTGTTTTATTTTTTGTAACTTTCATTTGTTCATTTCTTAACTTTGCTTTTGGCAAGGTTTTGGATTGCAAAAGATTTTCAATTGTGCAGGAGAGGATCACTGGCGTGGGGTGTCAGTGCTGGGAGAATATGCCGGAAGTGATGCAACCCAAGCATGACTCGGTGGAATATAAACGTTCTCACATGGCCATAGGATATTGTTTTGGTTGTTGGAGACCCACAGAATAATTGAAAGAATAATGAATTTCCATCTTGGGGACTCTTGCTACATTCTCTCATAAAGTGTCAAGAATCCCTGGAGTACATGGGAATGCCTAGTGAATTAGGACAGACAAATATGCCAGGCCCTGGATATTGATGTTTGTACTTATGAAACTTGTTCTTGTGAAATTGTAACTTAGCCTAAGACGTTACTCCTGAAAGCTTCTTTGTTGCTCAAATATGGCCTTTCTCTAAATCAAACTCAGCTTATGAACTCACTACCTTCATCCCAGAGCAGGACATGACTCCCTAGGATGAGTATCCCTGGCGCTGAGGGATTGTTACCAAGTACCAACTAGTGGTGCATTTATTTAAAAAACCTTGACCAAAGTGGGAAAATATTAAACACAAATGAGTTTTTATGGCTAAGAGATTTCAAAATGAGTCAGGAGGTCAATCTAGAGGTTAGGCTTATGTATTTCTTATGAGGATCTCATTTCCTGCTGCAGTAAATTGTGCCTTAAGCAGGGAGGCTCCTGAAGATTGTAGGGATATCTGGACACTACAGGTAGGACAGACAACACCAGGAATTCAACACCCCATCCATGGGCCTTACATTAGTACATATAATAACGTATCCCCTCAATGTATTCGAGGTGGTCTCGTAATTTTCCACCACATTGTTCTTGTGCACCTTTTAATTGAACCTATAATTAGCACTGTACCTCTTAAATGTGTGTCCAAGAGACTTAAATCTCCAGATTGTTCATTTGTTCATATGCCAGTTGAGCCCTGAATTTCAACAGAGTTGCAGCCAACCCCTACCCTCCAATTCATTGGTCTCACCCAGGAATACTAACAGAAGGATGATGATGGACAATGCCCATCCCAAGAAACAGAGATTATGTACACCTGTAAGCAAGACAGACCCACTCATCTTCCCCATGGGATATAAGACCCCTCTCAAATGGTAGACAAGTAGGCATCACCATGCACAAATCCTCAAGATTGAGGAATGAAAAAACAAGCAGGAATTGCAACTAGGGATTACAGTAGACTTATTATCATTCTAGTAATGGAAGATCTTGTAACCTTGATATAAAGGCAATGGTCACCAGAGATTCTGTGAGGGAGAGGCATATCATGGTGGGACATTTTTGGAACATTGGAATTTTTCTGCATGACAGGCAGTGATGAATACAGGCCATTATGTATTTGTCAAAAGCTATAAAATTGTGTGAGTCAAAGTGTAAACCAAGATGTGGACTAGGAACCATGGTTAGTAGCAATGCTTCAATGTTTTTTCATCAACTGTAACAAATGTACACTAATGAAAGATGTTAATGGGGAAAAGTATTGGAGGGTGGGGTGAGGTATATGGGAATTCTGTATATTTTCGATGTACCATTTAGGTAATCTAAAGCTTCTTTAAAAATGAAAGTTATAAAACAATCAATCAATAAATACCAAAAAATGCAAATAATAAGAATAGAAAAACTTAAAAAGATTGGTAAGGTCATGTACCTAAAGTAAACAAAGGTTATCCTTTTTACATGAAAATGCCATGTTTAATAATTTCCATGTTTAACCAGTTAGTATGTTTTTCAATGTGAAATTTAATTTAATATTTGATTCAATATGTATGTAAATAAAATATATGTATATAATAGTTATGAATACATACAATATATTGAAACCTAAGGTGACAAAATTTTTAAATGTTCGGTATATCCATTTTATTATTATATTCTGGTTCCAATATGGCAAATCCTCAGTATAAAGCAATGGACATCCATTTACTAGTTGGTGTCAATCTGAATAAGAAAATTATATACTAAAATAGCTTTTAACAGAATAATTATAAAATTGGCAACAGTGAATAGAACTAATGTCACTTAATTTTCCACTTAAAATGGTTAAAACGAGATATTTTGTTATATGTTACCCAATAAAAATATTCAAATGTTAACATCACAAAAAAACTCAAATAAAGAAAAAACCCAGATTCCAGACTTTGTAGGCTCCAGGTATGAAAGAAAACTGTTGTTTTATATTCAAAAAAATTAAGAAATAAAGATGTGTGAGGGGCAAATAATGGGAAGGAGAAGAAAACAAACTTACCTGTTAAACAATCAGTTGAGAATCCACCTTCTATTCCAATAATTTGGAAAACCTTTTATCCTCAAGTCCCAGACTGGTGCCTATAGTGGAATTCTGGGAAGAAATGCCTGGATTAGGCATATCTTTAACTTAAACATTTAGCTCTTCTGCATTGCTCAGCTGGTCTGAATTTCAAATTACTGATCTGCCCCTCTCCATTTTCCCTTCACTGAAACATGCACTTTCCTTCCAGTCCTCTTGTATCCCAATGCCTTTCTGTTATATAGTCTCCTTGTCAAACGATAACTTGATTTTTCATTAAATTTACTTTCTAAGAGATTTGAGAAGTTCATTTTTTATGAATCTTCTTCTCAGGGTTGTCCTACCTCCCCTGGGTGCACTCAACTTTTCCAGACACAGGACTCTTGACACTGAAAAAGCTAATTCACAAATTACTGCACACCCTCCCTCCCAACTCTTGCACCACCTCAGATTGAAGATCAACCAGCTTGCTTTATATGTTTCCTTCTCTGATCAGCTGGGCACTTAACCAAGTGGTTCACTGAAATGCATAATAAAAGGAAACAAGATAGGATGAAGACCCATCAGAGCAACCAAAAGACTTTCCATGGAAAAGGACTGGACAAACATGGTTCTTAGACCATTTGCCTGCCTCAAAGCCAGAATGAATCTAAAGCATCCTTCTTCACTTCACTGACAAATGACTCTGTCAAATTCTAAGATACCATTTTGCAACCACTACCAAGGGAAATCAAGAAATAATCATACTGTCCAATCATGACATTGCTTTAATAAGCTCATTCCAAGTCATCCTCCTCAAGCCAACTGCCTGATACATTGGAGATATTTTCTCAAGGTCCTGCACACAGCTCCTTTAATCTGATTGTTTTTCAGGCTATAGATGAGGGGATTCACCAAGGGTGTACTCACACTGTACTGTAAAGAGAATATCAACTCAAATGATGAGCCTGAGGCTGGCAATAGGTAGCAAAGAGAAGCTGAACCATAAAATAGGAGCACTATGGTGAGGCGAGAGAAGCAGGAGGAGGCTGCGCTTCTACCTGCAGAGGAGCTAATGCTCAGGATGGTAGAGATAATGGGGGTGTAGGAATAAACAGTAAGGAAGCAGGTGCCAATTCCATGCAGTAGACTGAAGCGGAGAAGGAATATAAAATTAGTTGTAATTTCCAAACAGGACAAGGGAAGAATGAGGGCAGCTTACAGCTGTAGTGGGGGATGGAATCCTCCCAAGAGAAGTCTAAATTCATAGGAAGAAGGGTGTTGAAAAGTGCACCCAGAAAGCCCAGGCTCCAGGATCCCCACACCAGCCCCTTACAGAACTGGTTGCTCATTATCTGTCCATAGAGAAGAGGGTGGCAGATGGCAACATAGTGGTGATAGGCCATCACTGAGAGCAGGCAGGCTTCTGTGTCCCCAGACTCAAAGAAGACCTGAGTCAGGCAGCCTCCAACAGAGATGGTTTTCCTCTGAGACGAGATTCTCCAGCAGCTTTGGTATTATGGCAGAGGAGAAACTAATATCCAGGAAGGAGAGGTGACTGGGGAAGTAGGACATGGGTGTGTGGAGTTGAGAATCTGCCCTGACGACCAGCAGCATCATCAGGTTCCCCGTCAAGGTTAAGATGTAAATTCCCAGGAACAGCACAAAGAGGAGAGCCAGGACATGGACATCAGCAGAGAGTCCAAGGAGGATGAACTCAGGGATAGTGCTGTGGTTCCCCAAGGCCATTGAGAGGTGCTGCTGTCCAGATATAAAATAGGGACAGACCTGTAAGCTCTATTGACCACATTCATTATTTAGGAGGAGGCATCTTGCTTACTACCAACTTAAGTTCCTGTATGCCCTCACTGGTTCCTTTGAATCTCTTCATCCTATGTTGATTCTTTCTTTTAATCCTCACCCTGGATGAATGCTACCTAACGATGCTTGTATACTTCAGAGATTAGTGAAGAAATGTATTCATATTTTCAATCAGGACTGTGTGGAATAGCCTCTTCGTTATCTGTAAATGTGATCTACACTGTTCCCTACACTTTGTAGATTCTAGTGGGCTTCCTGGAGAGGATGTCTCAAAACATGAATTCTTTTCTCTTTTACTCAGGCTGTTGATCTCATTGAAAACCTAGTCATGATAACTTTTTTTTTTTTTTTTTGAGCTACTGGGGACCAGGGATTGAACCTGAGACCTTGTATGTGGGAAACTGGAGCTCAATCACTGAGCCACATTAGCTATCCTGAATTAATTTTTTTTGTTTATTTTATTGTTGCTTAGTTGTTCTTTTAAGGAGGCCACTGGAAAGTTAGCCTGGGTTTTCCCATGTGAGAAGAAGATGCTCAACCACTTGAGCCACATCTACTCCCAATAATAATATTTTGTCTTTTATTATATTTTTCACAGACATTTTACATAAATTGTCCATTTCATCTTTGGGACAAGAATGAAATATATAGACACTAGAATATGTTTGCATAATAGGTGTGTGTGTTTGAATATTATGTTCTATTTGGAGGACAGAACATAAGGAATAAGGGAGTAATTTTATTCATCCGTTTTTCTGGAGAGAAAATTGAGCATATGTTGTTACATAATTGTACAAATTGACAATTTGAACAGTCAAGATTTGATTCAAATATGTGGGATCAAAAGAAGAGGTCATTTTACCATTCATTGTCTTCTAGTCAAGACTTGGTCTTTCATGTCCTTGATCATCTGGCATCTATTGACTTCCGTGATCATCGAGCTATTACTCTATGGAGGCCTCAGTCTTGAGGGCAGACCAGTATACTCCCCTCTGATCACCATGCAGGTGCATCTTTCTCTTTCCATTTTCACAAGCATTTGCTCCTCATGGAATGCCATAGCATTCAATCTAAATTTTATTTTTATTCTGCCTTTCACCAGAATCAGTGTCTTTCTGAGAACTTCTTTTATCATATCCTTTCCTGAAATCACCAGTATGTATAACAATTGGACAACTATTATCATTGAGTGCCTGATAACTGATTAGCCATCATAAACACTTTTGTTTTTAATCCCCAAATCCAATTTGGTACAAATCACTGCACTGAGATATTTTGAATAAGAAAACAAATGTATTTAGGTATTTTACTATTTAACATCATTATTTCCACACTTACCTCTCTGATATCAAGAAAGTGCTCTTTGAATCCTGGTCAGATTACACCCTGTTAAGGTTTTCTTATGCATTCCTGCTTCTTGTCAAAGTATGACCGAACTTTTCCACTCCCAATAACTAATTCTTTTCCCTTATGATGGCAGATGAATCACTCTCTTATTCTGGTATCTAGTGTAACATTTGTTAATGTATTTCTTTTTACACCTTTCCAAGACATTATAGTTTCTTGAAGGCAGCGATTGTGTTCTAAACTATTTTGCACCCAGGACACATGCCCCTGTGAAGAAAAAAATGTGTATACTAGAATTCCAATGAGGGTATGCTACAGAAAAGAACATAATTGAATGAATAGTACAGATCGTGTAGCTCATATTGTGCGGGAAAGACTACAAATCCACAAATTTAAGAAAGACTGAGCACCAAGGATAATTGGTAAGTACAGGCAATGAAATGTGTATGTTTTGTCTGTCCATGTGCATAATCAGTCTGATTTTTACCCCTATTGAAGGTCAAGGAGTACACTTTACTTGTGTACCTACCATCAACTACCAGATCCCTATATCTGAGGAGTCATCCCACACTTACTAGCCAACGTCTGCCTGTACTAGAAATGTGTTTAAACCCATGACAGCAATCTATAACTACAAGCCAGCAATCTATCATCACCCATATCCTTTAATTCATTTGTCTATTCACTTTGTAATTCATTCCCTCCTTAATAATCCAACTTTCTAAATGTTTATTCTTCTATCCTTTTCCAAAACCCCCTACATTTCAGATAACAAATATTCACAGATTTATTGTACATATAAGATTTTTGACAGGCATTAGGAAGAAAACGACTTAGTATAGAACAATGTCCAACTGTTATGTGTATATTCTTTTTTCCCTTTAAGATTAATATCAATTTTCATTATAATCCAAGTATAAATTCTCTTCTTAGACTTTCTACTCTTCCTTAGCCTGAAAATCTGATCTGGGCTATACAATCAGATTGTCCCCTTTCATGAAAGATAATTTCACAGTGTTTCCCCAGTCCCAATGACATTTTATTTGTCCTGTATTCTGTACTTTGTCATGATACTACTATGTCCATCATTGGGAGTACTCGAAAGACTCACAATTACATTGAATTTTGCATACCCATATAGCTACCCAAACTTGCGCTTTCTACTTATTATCTCATTATTAATAGTGAATAGTCACACAGTTTCCCAACCTATAAGACCTTCATAGATTCAGTGTATGTATGTATCAGTTTTGCCTAGTAGGATAATATACACCATATTGGCTCAAATTCTAATTCAGCACTGAAGAAACACAACTTGCTCAACTATTCTATTTTGAGTACCTCCTCTTGTTTCTACATTTATCATCTATTTATACAATTTCTCTAATGTCAAAATACCAAGCAACAACAACAATAAAAAAATAAATTAAGTCCATTCCCTCCATTGATATGAACAATTCACCATTTGGTATTTTCTCTCTGAATTAAATAGAAAATTGCTTTGATTAATTTGATTTTGTTCATCTTATGCTCATTTTTTCCATCACAAGGATCTCAGCGCCTTCAATTCTCATGAAATTGGGTGACTCAATCCAGGTCCATATTGGTTAGAGAAGGAATATTCTGCATCTTTACAGTGAGAGGAAGCATTAATGCAGAAGTTAGTTTTGTGTGATTCTTCATAGGAAAGCTGGGTTTACCAATTTGCATGTGATTTTAATATAATGCAACTTTACAAATAAGCACGTATTGAATTTGGGGGTTATACTAAAAGACATCCCATTCTGTCCTTCATTCTCCATTTATGCCTAGGATAACTCCTCAAACCATTCATAATAATACATTTAGTCCTAATGAATAATGAGAAGGAGGATGCTAATGATAATGAAGAAGATATCACTAAACACCATTCCAAGCACTTGACATGTATTAAGGTACTTATTTCTTACACCTGTCCAATGAGATAGGGAACATTTATATCCTTACCCCTTTTTGTTTTAAACAGATGAGGAATAGAAGCAGAAAAGCTGGTGGAAAACCTGCCCAAATCCACAGAGGTAGCAAGCAGTAGAGTTGGAATTTGAAACCAGCAGTTTGGCATGTAACTCATCACATCCTTTACATGGGGGCAGGTAGTACAGAAATATTCCTTGAACAAGACATATACCAAAGGGTTATTAACATTTTGTCAGTGACAAGTGAATTAATTTTAAAATCTTAATGCTGGGATTGAAGAGCTATTTAGAACACAAAGAGAATGATATCCAGTTTGTCACTGAGCATGGAAAAGCATACTATTGATCAAAATTGGGGGAATTTGTTTATGCAGAGAAAGTATAAATACAATGGTTGAGGGAAGCACTTCGACTTGGGAGTAGTGAAAATAAGTGGGCAAGAAATAATAACACTAATGAGTTCATTTTATTTTCTTTAAAATTTATTAGTTTTGATCCCTACTGCTATTTTCTTCAGCTGCTACATTGATTTGATATTTCTCGTAGATGAAGGCTATTAGTAATAGCTTAAAATTAACTTTCTATGGCACATGTAATTTGATTTAGAAAAGTATCAAAGTCCACTATCTACTCTGATGTAGCCTTCCCACTCCTGTTCTGACTTTTATTTCCAGCTGCTGTTTCTTGCCTTTATTATACTCCTGGCGCATGGATCAATGCTGAATTGGAAGACAGAGAGCAGTATCTCTGCTCCCATAACCTAACATTAGTCGCTGAGGCCAGAGGGTTTTCCCCAGGTAGCTGCTCAGAGTAGGTGAACACCCAGTCCTACTGCATGGAAATGTGAATATCTGCAGTGATTTGGGGGCTTATGCTCTATCCCACAAAACTCTATGGAAAGACAGAGAGTGAAAAGACACATTTCAGATAGTCATAAAAAAGGTTTCATGAAGATGTAAAAGTAGTCGGGAGAGTGAGAGTGGAGAAATTTTAGTCAATTATAGAGGACATTACTGAATTGGTGGGCTGGTGGTTATGGCTCAGAAGACTTCCTTCTGTTCTGGTCTTTTCCTGGGCCAGGAGTCTCTATGTTTATGCAGTCCAATTATGTTATGGCTCAATTACTGGTACTTCAGTTCATTTTCTCTTTCTCTTCTTGAAAACCACAGTAAAGGCATCACAGTGGCTTACCCCAGAAGCTCCAGGTCTTGCTCCCATTGAGGTCTGTCTTGGTACTATTTTTCCCCTTGCATTAAGCCTTTGAAATCCTTAAAAAACAAACCAAAAGAACCTACGAAAAACTTAGGAGGACATATATCTGGTAACTATGGAGTCAAACACAGGAACATCACATCTTTTTTTAACTGTTTCCCTAAAAACTGTGCCAGGTGAATCTGTGAAATGAGTGATTCTCACATATATCCATCCCTTCAGAAGTACAGATATAAGATTAGGCAGTCTGTAATGGGATGGCTGAGCCTGATGGCCCAGGGGGCAGAAGAAGCAATGTCTTTTTTTCTCTGCAGTAAGAGGCAAAAACTCATGTTTAGAATAATTAACATAACAAGCAGAAACTTGTAGGGGTCTCAGAGGATACCACTTAGATTTCTCTTTTGAAATTTTTATGTTGAAGCTAAAATATTGAATGGAAATACATCATGTTCGAAGGTCTTTGAAGTAGATATGTGAGGACAACATCCTTTGTCTGTATACCTCATTTAAGAAATCACAAGAAGGTGGTGCATTTATTTTTTAAAATTTTATTGAAGTATTAATATACCATTCATACATGAACATACATAAACAATAAGTATATAGTAAAAGTTGGGAACTTACAAAACAAAAATGCATAGCATCATACAGGGGTCCCATACATCAACCCACCTCCAACACTTTGCATTGGTGTGAGACATTTGTTACAAATGATGAAAGAATATCATCAAAATCTTACTAATAACTATAATCCTTATCTTACACTTGGTGTATTTTCCCTCCAACCCTCCCTATTATTTTTTTTAGATATATTTTTTTATTACAGAACTAGTGAATTTACAAAACAACAACTGTGCATGTAATTTTAAATGTCTTGCAGTTATTTCCTCTGGCCAGGGATTTGATTTTATAAACAACTTTTTGAAGTATACTGTAGTGATCAGTGTGTTAATGATTACATAAGATTTTAGGGAAAGCTTTGAATACAGGTGGTAAAAGCCATGGGAAAAGAAAGCCACATAACTGAGTGGTTACAGTGACAAATACTGTAGTTTAATCCTGAAGAAGTAGAACTCAACACTATACACTGGAATTTGGAACTGGCAAGTATTTTTTTGTAATTAAGCAATGGTATTTTCATTAGCCAGACTGATGAAAATATAATGTGGATTAATATAGAGGAACAGGAATGCTTTCAAAATTTTGGAAGAATATGTGAGTACAGTAACAAAAATTTAATCACTTGCCAAATGCCAAGTATTGATCTACTTGCTTTCATTTTTTAACTTATACCACTCATCAATTCTAAAAATTAGAACCTCTTTTTTTTGCCATTTTCAGTTGAGGAAACTGAGGCAGTGGCCAAAGTTCACACAGTTGTAGGTGGTAGAATTCAGATTAAAATTCAGTTAATGAGATGAAATCTTTTGGTCTATGTTAAAGGCATCAAGAATAATGTTCTTCCAAAAAATTAATTTTTTACTGACTATATGAACATTTGATATAGAATGTTTGAATTCGGACTGTGATAAAAGGGGAATGAAAGTATGTATTTTGGCCTCTGCTAAGGAGAGTCATAAAAATTTTCTAAGTTAATCCAGTAAATATCCATTGTGTGAAAGCCAATAGAAGTAAACAAGCATTAATGTTGCTGGAGCTACATTACTCAAATATTCAAGTAATTGGCTTTCAGAAACCAATCTATACTTGTGTTCTGGGAACAATGTCTTCATCTTAGAGTGTTACTTTTAATACAATTATGATTGTATTTTTTGTGAGTTTTAATTAGAACAGTTTAAAATGAAGTGTCAGTAAACACTTCTCACTGTGGGGTGAGAGTGCAGATGCAAGCCGGGAGAAGGAATTAATTCAAATTTTATCCACCTGGTTCTAGGCTTAATTATAAAAGAACAACTGTGAACTGTGTTGCTGCATGGTGATTCAAGGATTCTTTCAAAGGAGGGTTTGTGCATATGAATTAGCAGAATTTATGGTTTGTTGGAAATTTGGGCAGGCATGCATGGTGAATTAGCTTATGGGAACAGTTTTCTTGCTTCACAGGGTAATGATCATTGTTGTTTCAAATGCATCATTAATTAAATGTTACTTTATGTTCATTTATTTATGTTCTGCTGTTGACTCCTTATTTCTAAATACCATCGATATTTTCTTCTGGGATGTTTCATAAACTCCACGTCTTTCACAAAATAATGGGCTACTGCTACTGAAAGTTGTCAAAGCAATATTGATCTATATGAGGATTGAGAGATCACAAAAATCAGTCTTATGGAAAGAAGAGATATGACTTGGCATATTAGGAATCTTTTCCTAAAACTTGATTTATATTCATTTAATGCCTTAACACTATGAATTTGGGGCTGTATATGTCTTTTTAGTTGGAACAGTCCTGTGCACTGTGGGATGTTTGGCAGCATTCATATGCTCTACCCACTAGATGCCAGTTGCACCTTTCCCAGTTATAATTACTAAAAATATGTCCAGATATTGCCAAATTCCTATGGAGGAAGGGCAAGAAGAGCCAGAAAAATCATGCTTGGTTGAAAACTGACAATTCACGCAAACGATTTTGTGAAGTAATTTATATTATAATATACAGAAGTAATAATCAGTATGATATATGTGATACACACAAAAAAATATTGTACTTTTGTTAAGAATGGAGATTTGCTAGTATAAAGCAGGAAAACTTAATGAGTCAGGAGTTAAATAGAAATTATTAGTTGTCTGGAGTCATTTGTCTACAAGTAGCAATCAGGTGGAATAGCAAAAGCACTCTGCCCTGGGACCCAAGGTGTGAGCATTTAGGCTGCTCTTCATCAGAGTAACTGAGGGTGCTTGTAAGGTACTGGGGCCAGATCCAGGGACCAGAAAACAAGATGAGTTTAATACACCATTGTTGTTGAATGGCGATACTGCATTTATTGTATGTTGGCATAAAAAAATTGGTGGTGAAAGAACAAGCTTCCTACTGTCAAACTGAATATGAAAACCAGTGATCATAATATACTGGAATTGGCTAAGTATTTATAATATACCTTCGCCCTCCTGTTTTCGTTACTAGGCTGCTCAAAGCAAATACCATGGAATAGTTAAGCTTGAACAACGGGAATTTATTTGCCTACAGTTAAAGTCCAGGAAAATGACCAAATCAAGACATAATGAAGGCAATGCTTTCCTATGAAGACCAGATGCTAGTGATTTTGGATGCCTCTGTCACATGGCTGGGCACATGCCAATGCCTGCTGGTCTCTCCATTCTGAGTTTTGCTGATTTAAGTTCCTGGCTTCTGGGCTTTCTCTTTCTGTACTGAATTTCATTTTCTTATAAAGGACTCTTCTAATATGATAACACCTGTCATGTATGAAGTGGATTACACCTTAACTGAAGGAGCCTCAGCAAAAGATTCTACTTAATATAAGTTCATACCTACATGAATGAATTAGACTTAAGAACATGTTTTTATAAGGATTATACAGCTTCAAACCACCAAACTCACTCATTTGGGTTCCCAAAAGATGTTTACTTTCTATATGAAAAATACATGCATTCCATCACAATATTGTAAAAACCCTAAGTCACCCTTAAGTGGTCTGTCATTAGACACAATAGCCCTCTATCTGTGGGCCTATGAAATCTTTTGAACAAGTTATCTGCTTCCAAAATATAATGGAGAGGCAAGCATAGGATAAGATAAACATTTTCGTTTTCATGGGGAACAACTAGAAGGAAAACAGGGGTCACATTTCTCAAACAGTTCAAACACTGCAGGGCATACTCCATTATATTTCAAGGTCTGAGAGTCATCTGTGGAATGGTGGACTGTGTTCTTGGTCTCATGGAGCATCAGCCCCAAACCTTACAAGTGCTTGTTCAGCTACCATGGTATTCTGAAGCACTGAAGTGAAGACGCCACCCTTCAGGCTTTGGGGTGGCAGCCAGACTCTCTACGATCTCTCGGGCACAGATTCAGCACTCTCAGAGCAATGGGATGTTGGTCTATCTCTCTGTAATACCCAGCGAATATGCTCCATTCTCTCTCAAGCCTGGAGCAGCAGTTCTTTTCCTGAACAACAGGACAGAAGGCTTGCTCTAATCCTGTATGTCAGGATAGGCTCTACCTTTCAAACATACATGCGTGGGCCCATTCTTTTGGCCCAAGAAGTATTTGGTCCAGACCAGCTCCCATGGTTCTTGCATTGAAGTGATCTTTCCTCCAGCATATCCATTTTCTGTTCCTTTTCATCCAGGCTGGCAGTGGTTCCATTCATACGGATATCACAAAAATTTTGTCAGTTTTGCATATAGTATACAGGGGACCAAGCCATCAGGAAAAAGAACTTTCCACAGATCTTTCTTGGATAACTATATTTCCAGTCCTAACACACACTGCCATGGCTGACTGGATCCGTGTTTTCAGTTAAACCCTCACATGGAGCACTATTGTTTGGGAATCACTTTCCAAAAGTTCAGAATTTTCCTAACCTCCAATTTCTGGATTCTTTGTGACCAGGAGTTCAGTTCTCAGTTAATCCCTTCCCTCTAATTTTTTACTATAGCTGCAAGGAGAAACCAGGTTGCATTTTCCACACTTAGCCTGGAAATCTCCTCAGCTAAATATCCAAGTTCATCACTTTCAAATTCTGCTTTCTATTCAACATCAGACCTCAGTTTAGCCAAGTTCTCTGCACTTTAAAACAAGAATCACCTTTGTTCCAGTTTCCAATAACAGTCACAATATTTTCTTCTAAGTCCTAATCTGAAGTCCCTTTAACATCCATATTTCTACCAGCAGTCCCTTCAAAGAATCAAAGCCTTTTCTCTCATATAGCTCACAATTCTTCCAGCCTCCACCCATAGCACAATTTCAAAGATGTGTCCACAATTTTTTGTATTGTAATAGCCGCACCCCACTCTTTTGGTATCTAATTCTGTTTTAGTTTCCTAGGCTTAAAGCAGATACCATGAAATGGTTTGCCTTGAACAATGGAAATTTATTAGCTTACAGACTTTAGGCAGAGAAAATCCAAATCAAGGCATCATCAATGCAATGCTTTCCTCCCAAACATTGGCTGCAGCTGATCTTTGGTTCCTCCTCTACATGCAACGGCACAGGAAACCATCTACTGGTCTCCCTTCTCTTCTTTGATTTCAGCTTTCTTATTCTGTGACTTTTGCTCTATACTTCTGTATTCCATCTGTTTATAAAGGACTGATTCTTTGTTTAATTGTGATGTAATCTCATAATAAGAAAAAAATTCACTTTAAATTGCCCTCAAATTCATGTAAAATCAATGTATTATGAATATATTCTTATAACGTTCCTGATAAGATACATTTTAAGAGGCTAGATTTTTAAACTTAAATAGGGAAGATGTCATTTGGAGTAGGTAGTTAGGGCTCAACTGTCTTACAAAAATAGCCAAGGAAGGGCTAAAAGCTGTCCAAGGGAGCTGCCTTTGGGATCTGCAGACCAGAAGAGAGCTATACATCATCGAGGAGGGAGAAGAATGGAGAGACATAGAGGCCAAATGAAAACAGTGAGTTACTTGCTCCTGTGGCTGGGAAGGGCACATACACCCCACTGTCAAGGCGGATAGCCTTGGTAAAAACACCTACTTTATTGCAGCCAACTGAATGGAGAAAGAAGGGTGTCCTCTCTGGGAGAAAGAGGGGTCTGACAGAGGGCAGATTATCTTCAGTGAGTTTGGCCAGCTGGGCCACCTTTGAATCTCAAAATAGAACCCAGTCAGCAGTGAAGGGCCCCATGGAGAGGGGAAGGTTTGTCTGATCTAGGAGGCTGTCACACCCAAACATCCTGGGAGAGAGAGGAACTACGTTAGGGAGGGAGAGGCTAGGCAGGCAGGCGCTAAAGCAGTCAGGAAGAGAAGGAAGTCAGGAGAGATAGCAGGCAAACTGTTTGGAAGTCCAACTCCCCTGAGGCAGAAGTAAGCAGAGAAAAACAGATAAACTTATTTTTATACTAAAGCTTTTGCTTTTTAAAAATTTTAAATCTTTTTTAAAAGTTAATAGGTAACAAAAAACGTTACATTAAATAACAGAAGTTCCCATATACCCCACCACCATCAATCTTTTAATTGCAGTTTTTGGAAGATAAATAGATCGCAAAAAATGTTACATTCAAAAAATATAAGAGGTTCTCCTATACCTCTCACCCCCCCTCACGCCACTCCTCCCACATCAACAATCTCTTTCATCATCGTGGCACATTCATTGCATTTGGTGAATACATTAAAAGCTTTCCCTCTAAGATCAGGAACAAGACAAGGATGCACACTATCACCCCTTCTATTTAACGTTGTGTTAGAAGTACTTGCTCGAGCACTGAGGCAAGAATCAGACATAAAAGGCATCCAAATTGGAAAGGAAGAAATAAAAATTTCACTATTTGCAGATGGCATGATACTATAGAAAACCCTGAGAAGTCTACAACAAAGCTTCTAGAACTTATTAATGAGTTCAGTAAAGTCGCAGGTTATAGGGTCAATGCGCAAAAATCAGTAGCATTTCTATACACCAATAATGAGCAATCTAAGGAAGAAATCAAGAAAAAACTGTCATTTACAATAGTAAATAAAAAAATCAAATTCCTAGGAATAAATTTAACTAAAGATGTAGAAGACTTATATGCAGAAAACTACACAACACTGTTCAAGGAAATCAAAGAAGACCTAAATAAATGGAAGAATATTCCCTGTTCATGGATAGGAAGACTAAATATTATTAAGATGTCTATCCTACTAAAATTTGTCTACAGATTCAATGCAATCCCAATAAATATCAATACAGCATTTTTTAATGAACTAGAAAAACTAAGTATGAAATTTATTTGGAAAGGAAAGAGTTCCTGAATAGCCAAAGACATATTGAAAAAGAAAAATGAAATTGGAGGAATCACACTACCTGACTTCAAAACATACTATAAACCTACAATAGTGAAAAAGGCATGGTATTGGCACAAGGATAGATACATTGACCAATGGAACTGAATTGAGAGTTCTGATATAGATACTCATATATACAGTCATCTGATATTCGGCAAGGCCACCAAGCCCACTTGACTGGGAGAGAATGGCCTCTTCAACAAATGGTACGTGGAGAACTGGATATCCATATGCAAAAGAATGAAAGAGGATTTCCAACTCACACCTTATACAAAAATCAACTCAAGATGGATCACAGATCTAAATGTAAGAGCAAAGACCATAAAGACCTTGGAAAGCAGTGTAGGGAAACATCTACAGGACCTTATAATAAGAAATGACTTCATGAATATCACACCAAAAGCACAAGCAGCAAAAGAACAAATAGATAAATGGGACTTCCTCAAAATTAAAGCCTTTTGCACCTCAAAGGAGTTTGTCAAGAAAGTGAAAAGAGAGCCTACTCAATGGGAGAAAATATTTGTTAACCATATATCTGATAGGAGACTTATATCTTGCATGTACAAAGAACTATATCTAAAAAATAAAAAGACAAACAACCCACTTGAAAAATGGGCAAGAGATTTGAACAGATGCTTCTCCAAAGAAGAAATACAAATGGCTAAAAAAGCATATGAAAAAAAAGGTCAAAATCACTAGCTATTAGGGAAACGCAAATCAAAACTACAATGAGATACCATCTTACTCCCATAAGACTGGTGGCTATCAAAAAAAAAAAATGGAAGACTACAAGTGCTGGAGAGAATGTGGAGGAATGGAAACACTCATCCACTGCTGGGGGAATGCAGAAGAATCCAACCATTCTGGAGGACAGTTTGATGTATTCTCAAAAAACTAGCTATAGATTTGTCATCTGACCCAGCAATTCCACTGCTGGGTATGTACCCAGAAGAAGTGAAAACAAGGACACAGATAAGCTTTCAAAGGCTGTCTAACCTGTGGAATGGATGTAGCTCTGTGGAGGAACTCCTCACATATGTACTAGGTCACTGAATCCATGCCCAGTATCTCCTATTAGAATGGATACAGAGAGTGCCCCCGAGGTTGCCAGGCTTCAGGTATCACCTTGTAACATGTAAACATATAAGCAGATTTCTTTGTTTTTGGTTTTTCAATATGTTACTTTATAAATTTTATTATTTTATTATTGTATTCTTTATTTTATTCTCTAAAACCGTATACCTTACCTATGGAGGACAGGCGGCAAGGTGATTGATTGATGAGTATTGGCAGCCTGAGATGGTTCCTAGGGGCTTAATAGGGAAGACTTTTTCCCCCTGGGTTGTTTTCTGTTTTGTGTTGTTTTGGTTTTTTTCTTTCAGTTTCCTTTTTTTCCTTTTCCTTATTTTTTTCTCCTTAGTTCCTTATTTTTTTTTTCTTTCTTTCATTTTTCTCTCTTCTGCTGCTTTGCTTTCATTTCACCTTCTCTTGTTTGGTCTTTATTTTTTTCTTCTTTTCATCTTTCCAGTCTTTTGTTTTATTCTATTTTTTTTCTGGGTTCATTTTTTTTTTCTGTTTTAATACAGTACCCACTCATTTTGAGTCTCCATCCTCTGATGCTACATACTGTGATAAGATGCCCCCTACATACTCCCTAGAAGCCTGCACCTGGTATGACCTGTCTTGTGTGCCCCCACATTTTAAAACAGTAACCCTCCCCTTCCATATTTGCCAAAAGAACATTTCCAGCATTGAAATTTCAACAACATTCCCACAAATCCCCAGAGTTCACCTGTTTCTTCCCCCAACACTCGCTCTAGTTCCATGGAGTGTCTAACCCACCCTCTCCACACTACCCCCTCACAGACCAGCACCACCCAGGCAATAACATCACTGCACCACGTTTTGCACATCCAGTGCACAACTACACCCCTCCACCTTATCATAGATTTTGTCCATATGGACATGGACTCACAACCTTCTCCCTTTCTGTCTCCTTTAAACCTATCTTCCAGACTCTTAATTCTGTGAGCCCGCTAAATTTGCTTAATTCATATCAGTGAGATAAGGCAATATTTGTCCATCAATGCCTGGCTTTCTTCACTCAATATAAGGTCTTCAAGATGAACCATGTTATCCCATGCGTTAATACTGTATTCCTTTTTACAGCCAAGTAATATTACATCAGATGTACGTACCACATTTTGTTTATCCATTCATCTATTGATGGGCATTTTGGTTGTTTCCAACTTTTGGCAATAGTGAATAATGCCACTATGAACACTAGTGTTTATATATCTGTTCGTGTCCCTGCTTTCAATTCTTCTAGGTATATACCCAGCAGTGGGATTGTTGGATCATATTGCAGTTCTATATTTACATTCCTGAGGAACAGCCAAACTGTCTTCCACAAAGACTGCACCATTCTACATTCTCCCCAACAGTGGATGAAAGTTCTCATTTCAACACATCCTCTACAAAACTTGTAGTTCACTGTGCTTTTAATAGCTGCCAGTCTATTGTGTGCAAGATATCTCATTGTAGATTTGATTTGCATTTCCCTAATAGCTAGTGATGGTGAGCATCTTTTCATGGGCTTTTTAGCCATTTGTATTGCTCTTTGGAGAAGTTTCTATTCAAATCAATTGCCATTTTTAAAATGGGTTGTCTTTTTATTTTCATGGTATAGGGTTTCTTTATATATGGTGGATGTTAGACCCCATCAGATATATGTTTACCAAATAGTTTCTCCCATTGAGTAGGCTCCCTTTTCACTTTTTTGACTAAATCCTTTGAGGTGCAAAAGGTTTTAATTTTGAGGAGGTCCCATTTACCTATCTTTTCTTTCACTGCTTGTGCTTTGGGTGTGAGCTTCATGAAACCATTTCCTAATACAAGATATTGTAGATGCTTCTGTACAATATCTTCTAGGAGCTTCATGGTCTTGGCTCTTATATTTATATCTTTGATCCATCTTAAGTTAATTTTTATATAAGGTATGAGGTAGTATTCCACTCTCATTCTTTTGAATATGGATATCCAGCTGTCCAATCACCATTTGTTGAAAAGGTCATTTTCTCTGAGTTGAGTGGGCTTGGTGACCTTGTCAAATATCAGGTGACTGTATGTGGGGGTATCAACATTAGAACTTTCAATTCAGTTCTATTGGTCTCTATGTCTATCCTTGGGCCAATACCATACAGTTTTGACCACTGTAGACTTGCAGTATGTTTCAAAGTCACTGATGTGATTCTCCATTTTCATTTTTCTTTTTCAATATGTCTTTGGCTATTTGGGGCCCCTTGCCCTTCCATGGTTAGCTTTTCCAATTCAATGAAAAATGCTGTGGTAATTTTTATTGGGGTTGGGTTAAATCTGTATATCAGTTTGGGTAGGATAGACATCTTAATGATGTTTAGTCTTCCAATACATGAAAAGGGAATATTCCTCCATTTTATTTAGATCTTCTTTGGTCCTTTAACAGTGTTGTATAGTTTTCTATGTAGAAGATATTTATACCTTTAGTGAAATTTATTTCTAGGTATTTGATTCTTTTAGTATTTGCTGCTGTAAAAGGGATATTTGTTTTCTTGGTTTTCTCCTCAGGTTGCTCATTATTGTACAGGAATGCTACTGATATTTGCACTTTAATCTACTTACCAAACTCATAAGCTTTAGAAGCCTTCTTGTAGATTTCCCAGGGCTTTCTATATATAGGATCATGTTGTCTGCAAATAGTGAAATTTTTACTTCTTCCTTTCCAATTTGGATGCCTTTTCTGTTATTTTACATGCTTAAGTGCTCAAGCAAGTCTTCTAACACAATGGTAAATAAGAGCAGTGAAAGTAGGCATCCTTGTCTTGTTCCCAATCTTAGAGGGAAAGCTCTTAGAATTTCATGTTTGAATATGAGGTTTGCAGTGGATTTTTCATATATACCCTTTATCATATTGAAGATGTTTCCTTCTATTCTTATGTTTTGCCATGTTTTTATCAGGAGAGGGTGCTTTGTTTTCTTGAATGCTTTTTCTGCATCTCTAGAGATGATCACGTGATTTTTTCTTCTGATATGTTAATGTGGTTTATTACATTGATCTTCTTAGGTTGAAACATCCTAGAATTCCAGATATAAAGCCACTAGGTCATGATGTGTAATTTGTTTGATATGTTATTGAATACCATTATCAAGTATTTTCTTGTGGATTTTAGCACTAGGTTCTTTAGAGAAATTGGTCTGTATTGTTCCTTTCTCCTGGCATCTTTGTTTGGCTTTGGTATTAGGATGATGTTGGCATCATAGAATGAGTTAGTCAATGTTCCCTCCACTTTTGGAAGTGTTTAAGCAGGATCGGTGTTAGTTTTTCTGGACTTCTGTAGAATTCACCTATGAAGCTGTCTGGTACTAAGATCTATCTTCTTAGTTGGGAGGTTTTTGATAACTAATTCTAATCTCATCCCTTGTGATTGGTCTGTTGAGTTCATCAATTTCTTTCATCAATGTAGGCTGCTTGCATGTTTCTAGGAATTTGTCCATATTCTCCAAATTAATCAAAATATTGGCATACAATTTTTTAAAGTTTCCTCTTATGTTACTCTTTATTTCTAGGGGGTCAGTGGTGATACCCCCTTCCTTGTTTCTTATTTTGTGTATTTGCATCTTCTCTCTTTTTTCCTTTGTTAGTCTAGCTAAGGAATTGTCAGTTTTATGAATCTTCTTGAAGACCAGCTTTTGGTTTATTTTTCCTAGTGCTTTCTTGTTTTCAGTTTCATTTAGCTCCACTCTAAGCTTTGTTATTTCCTTCTTTCTACTTTTTCGGGGGTTAGTTGGCTCTTCTTTTTTCTAATTCCTCCAGTTGTACAAGCAGGTCTTTGATTTTAGCTCTTTCTCATTTTTGATATAGGCATTTATGGCTATGAACTTCCCTCTCAGTACATCTTTTGCTGTGTCCCATAGGTTTTGATATGTTGTGTAGTCATTTCCCTTCATTTCATGGTAGTTACTGATTTCTCTTGTTTTCCTCCTTTATCCACATTTGTCTAAGAGTGTGTTTTATAACTTCCATATCTTTGTGCCTAATCTGGTTCTCTTCTCCTTACTAATTTCCAGCTTCATTCCATTGTGGTCAGAAAAATTACTTTGTATAATTTCAGTCTTTCTGAATTCATTTAGTGTTGCTCTGTGGCCTAGTATGTGATCTATCTTAGAGAATGATCCATTTGCACTTGCAAAAAAAAGTATATCCTGCTATATTTGGATGTAATGTTCTGTATGTGTACATTGGTTACAGATCCTCTAATGTATTATTCAAAGTCTTTGTTTCTTTATTAATTCTCTGTCAAATTGTTCTAATGATGATAGTGTGTATTAATGTCCTCCATTATAATTTTCCAGGCATCTATTTCTCCACTTAGTTTTTCCAGTGTTTTCCTCATGTATTTTGTGGCAACCTGGTTAGGGGCATAAATGTTTATGATTGTTCTTTCTTCTTGATAGATTTCCTTTTATTAATGTAGTGTCCTTTTTGTCTCTTACAATATTTTAGCATTTAAAGTCTATTTTATCCAATAAATACCTCCACCCTTTTTTGGCTATCATTTTCTTTTAAAATTGTTTTCCAACCATTAACTTTAAGCCTCCTTGTGTCCCTGGATCTAAGGTGTGTTTCTTGTAGACTGTATGTAGGTGGTCATATTTCCTTATTCATTCTAACCATTTGTGTCTCCTGACTGGTGAGTTTAACCCACTAACATACAATGTTATTACTGCCAAGTAATTATTTACATTAGCCATATTTTCTTTAAGTTTATGTATGCTGTTTTTTTTTAAATTTCTAATTTCATTTCTTTAGTTATTCTTACACTCTCCTCCAATTCTCTCTCTTTCCTATTTTTTCCTTTGAACTGCAGATCTATTTTTCATATTTCTTGAAGGGCCAGTTTCTTGATGACAAGCTCTCTTAATTTCTGTTTCTCTGTGAATATTTTGAACTCTCCCTCATTTCTGAATGTCAGCTTTGCTGGATAGAGAATTCTTTGCTGGAAATGTTTTTTTTTTCTTTTTTCTTTTAGCACTTTACCTATGTCATATCACTGCCTTCTTGCCTCCCTGGTTTCAGATGAGAAATCAGCACTTAATATTATCAAGCTTCCCTTTTATGTGATGGATCTCTTTTCTCTTGCTGCTTTAATTATTTTCTCTTCGTTTAGAGCATTGGGCAATTTGACAAGTATATGTCTTGGAGTAGGCCTGTTAGGATTTATACTATTTGGGGTACACTGCAACTCCTGGATATGTATGTCCATGTCCCTCAATAGGGTTCAGAAGTTTCAGCCATTGTTTCCTCCAAGACACCTTCTGTCCCCTTTTCCTTCTCTTCTCACTCTGGGATGCCTATAATACATAATCTTGTGCATTTTGTGTTTTCATTCAAATCCTTAAGTCCCTGCTGGATTTTTTTCTGTCTTTGTTTATATTTTCTACTATCTGTCTGATTTCAGATGTACTCTCTTCAATGTCATTGATTATTTCTTCTGCCTATTCAAATGTGTTGTTATGTCTTTCGAGTGTAATTTTTAATTCTTAAATTTTGCCATTCATCACTGTATTAGTTAAAAGTTGCTGGTGCACACTACCAAAAATGGACTGGTTTTTATAAAGGGTATTTATTTGGTGCAGAAGTTTCCTTTTACCAGGTCATAAAGTATATTTACTTCCCTCATCAAAGTCTGTTACCACATGTTGGAGCAAGATGGCTGCTGACATCTGCAAGAGTTCAGGCTTCATAGGTCCCTCTCTTCTTGGGGCTTGTTTCTCTCCCATCTCAGCTGCTCACCTCTCCCACAATTCCAGGTGTAGGCTATCAGGCAAACAGCACATCTCTCTTGCCAGGGCCTCTGCCAAGTCTAACTAAACCTTCCATCTGTTCTTCTGTGTGCTTACTTACCAGGCTCCAGCATTAAAACTCCAACTAACTCCTATGCCTTGTCATTTTCTCTGTGAGTCCCCACCCATCAATAGACCTGAACTCAATGTCCTATAAACTTGTCCCAATCAAAGACTTAATCATAATTTAATCAAGTAAAATTAAAAACTCCAACAGACCAGTTTACAAACATATTCCAAATTCTGTTTTTGGAATTCATAAATATCAAACTGCTACAATCACCAACATAACTTATCTTTTTATGTGTATTTACAATTTCTTCAGTGTGGTCTCCCAGTGTCTTCTTGACATGTTTAATCTCTTCCTTCACTTTATTAATTTGATGAAAGATATTTGTTTGGATATACCTGATTAGTTGTTTCATGTTCTATATATCCTCCTGGTTTTTATTTTGTTCATTGGACTGGGCCATGTTTTCCTGTTCCTTAGTATGGCTTGTAATTTTTTTGGTGTCTAGGCATGTATTTATCTTGATGGGTTTATTCAGTTGATTAGCTTCTCTACTCTAGGGTTTTAGTTCATTGGGTTTCTGTGTGTGTGTGTGTGTGTGATAAGGTTTCACTTTGACACTTCATTCCTCTTATTCTATTTCCTTGCTGTTGTCTATATTCCCTTGAAAAAAATTAAAAACAGAGAAAAGGAAAGAGATAAGAAGAGAAAGAGAATAATAGTAATAATAATTGCAAATGGTAGAAGAGGAACTGTCCAAGACCTAGGAAAAAGAATAATTAAAACAAGAAAAAATAGGAAGGAATAGAGTAAAAAATGGAATAAAAAAATGAAATGGGAAACAATAGAGAAAAATATACAGAATGAGTTAAAACACAAGAGTGATGAGAAGAGAGGAAAAGAAAAAAGAAAAGTGAAAATGAAAAAAGTAAAAAAGAAATAAACAGAAAAAAAGAGAGAGAAAAATAAAAACAGGAAAAATTAAAGACCAAACAAAAAGAGGTGGAATGAGAAAACAACAAGAGAAAACAGAAGATTGAAAGATGAAGGAGAAAAAAGAAATAGTTTAGGTAGAAAAAAATCATTAATGAATAACAGAAAACAAAACAATGAAAATGAAGGCAATGGAAACACAACAAATAAGAAACAATGCAGCAGGAACTATTTTTTAAAAATGGAGAGAGATTAAAAAAAAAAAGAACAAGACACAAAAATAAACACAGAAAAACAGCCTTCCCCCTCTTAGAACCCAAAGGATCTTCTCAAGCTGTTGCTATTCATCTATCAATCACCTTGCAGCCTGCCCTCTGCAGGTTTTGAACCAGGTTTTAGTGAATAAAATAAGGAAACTTAAAAAAAGAGAGATCCAAGAAAAGGTCATTCAAAAAAAAAAAAATGTTCCCTGTCTTAAAGTTTCAGCTGGATGCTTGATAACCCAGTGAAGACATCTCAAGAACAGCCAGAAATCAAACCATGAAACTCAGATAATCAAGGCAGGAATTCATCTACAGAGTTATAGTTTCTCATTAGGTTAGTTAGCCTTTCAGAAGACTCCACCCCCTTTCCCTCAGGCAGGTTAGATTCCTTCCAGTTTGCCAGAATCCTTCAGATTAGGTACCTTTCTGCCCCTGCCTCTTCTCTAATCTAATTCATCTCTTTACATGGGCAACTGGGTGTGAGCCTGCCTGAGGAGATCCCCTCACCTCTCTCTGTCGAGTTGTGGTAACTTTTAATATTCAAAGAAGGCTCAGCTGGTCAAACTCAGTGCAAAGAAACCACTCTTCACCTTCCCAGACCCCTTTTCCTCCCAGGGAATTTTCCCTCATACTCCATTTGGAGTAGGGAGCTGGCAGCTCCACCTAGCTATTTGCCCTGAGAATGGGTATATGTGCTACTTTTAAACAGGGGCAAGCCACTCGCAGTTTTCCTCTGGCTTCTTTATCTTTTCAGCAACATTCTAAATGACTCAGAGCAAATTCCTATTCTCTCTATATATATCCAAAGCAGCTGGCAGAGAGGAAGACATTAGAGGCTTGGTTTCATTTTTTATTACACATTTTATACTCATATTCCTTTATAATTTTTATGATTTTTCACTCATTATTTTGTGTTCCTGGCTCTTTCATGGTTTCTTTACTATCTTTTAAATAAATATTATTTTTATCTTATTCTTTCTTTCCTTTTCTTTGGTCATAATATTTTTTCAAGGGAGCACAGACAACTACAATGATATAGAATAAGTGAAACAAAGTGTCAAAGAGAAACTTTAACACAATATAAAATAAAAGTCTAGATTAGAAAGAAAATCTACCCATTTAAACAATCCCATCAAGATAAACACGTGCTCGGACATCAACAAAAAAATACAAGCTATACTAAAAGAGGAAGACATCCTAGTCTAAAGAACAAAATAAAACACAAAAGGAAATGCAGAATGTTCAACAATGAATCAAGGATGTCCAAACAAATATCATGAACCAATTTAATGAAGTCAAGGAAGAGATAAAAGATATTAAGAAGACACTGGGGGAACATACTGAAGAAAGGGTTAACATACTTAAATAATGCACGATTTGATGGTGATGAATGGCAAAATGCAAGAAATCAGAATAGACTGGAAGCGTGTAACAGCAGAGTTGAACTGGAATTAATGATGCCAAAGATAGCATGTCTGAAATCAGACAGATAGTGGAAGAGATAGATAAAAATATAGAAAAGATTTAGCAGGGTCTCAAGGAATTGCACAAAATAAAATGAACAAACATTAGAGCCATCCCAGAGGAGAAGAGAGGGGAAAGTGGGTAGAAAGAGATGTGATGTGGGGGCATTTTCGGGACTTGGAGTTGTCCTGGGTGGTGCTGGAGGGACAGTTACTGGATATTGTATATCCTCCCATGGCCACTGGGTGGACTGTGGGAGAGTGTGGGCTATGATGTGGACCAATGACCATGAGGTGCAGCGGTGCTCAAGATGTATTCACCAAATGCAATGAATGTCTCATGATGACTGAGGAGGTTGTTGTTATGGGGGGAGGAGTGGGGTGAGGGGGGTGGGGAGTATATGAGGACCTCATATTTTTTTAATGTAACATTAAAAAAATAAAGACAAAAAAGAAAAAATAATCAAAGTAATATACCATAATAATTGATTGAAAGAAAAAAATCACATGATCATCTCTATTGATGTAGAAAACACATTTGAGACAATACAGCATTCTTCCTTGATAAAACCACTTCAAAAGATAGAAACAGTAGGAATTTCTTCAACATGATAAAGGGTATACAATTTATCAACATGATAAAGGGTATACAGCTGCTTTCCAGCTGTGGGTCAATCAGTTGGGCTCCCATCTACCACATGGGAGGCCCTGGGTTTGCATCCCTGGGCCTCTTTGTGAAGGCAGGCTCATCTGCATGCTGCAGGGTGCTGCCGGCCCACAAGAGCTGCAGAGAGCCAACTCAGCAATGTGACGCAACAAAAAGCGAGGACGCGAGACAAGCAAAAACACAGAAGAGCATGTAGTGAATGGACACAGAGAGCAGACAACAAGTAAGCTGCAAGGGGGGGGAAGGGTGGAATAAATAAAAATTAATAGAGACACAGAAGAATGCACAATGAATGGACACAGAGAGCAAACAGCAAGCAAAAAGCCATGGGGGGGGATAAAAATAACAAAAAATAAATAAAATAAAATAAACAAAAAAACACGCAGCTATCATCATATACAGTGGCAAAAAGTTAAAGGCATTCCCTGAAACATCTGGAACAAGACAAAGATGTCTACTGTCACTGTTCTTATTGAACATTGTGTTACAAATACTTGCTCAAGCACTTAGGTAAGAAAAAGAAAAAAAGGCATCCATATTGGAAAGAATGAGTGAGGAAAACCCTCTCATGAAATACAAAATTAAATCAAGATGGATCAAAGATGTAAACATACAAGGCAAGACATAAAGCTCCTAAAAGACAACGTAGGGATACATCTATGAGCTCTTGTAAAAAGAAATGTGATTTCATAAACGTTACACACAAAGCACAATTTTTCTTTAACCCTTTCTTATGAATTCTCATTAATTAAAGTAATCCATTTGGATCAATAATGATTTAGCACAACCATTGGTGAAAAACGTTTGAATTTTTCTGCCTCATAAAATTATGAGTTGGCATATTTTTATCTGCTGTAATTGATTCCAATAAGATATGAAGAATTCCCTAAGAGGAATTTGATTAAGCAGAAAGAATTATGGTTTCAATGGAAATAAAATAACTATACCAATAATTTATTTATTTCAATCTTAGATATTACTATGTCCAATAGTTACAGCTATAATATAAAAATTAAAATTATGTTATAATTAATTTCTATTATATAATTATTTACATTTATAAATGCTTTTTGCTATATTATCTATTTCTTATAATTGATTAATTAAATCTAACCTTGCCTTGCAATGTCTTTTAATATTTCTAATTTCTTTCCATCTACTTTTCTATTTATTTTACAATTTTACAATGTGTTTTTTTATTTTTTATTTATTTATTTTTATTGATTTTGTAAAAATATTACATTAAAAAAAATATGAGGTACCACTCAACCCCACCACCCCCACCGCACCACTCCCCCCCCAGCAACACTCACTCCCATCATCATGACACATCCATTGCATTTGGAAAGTACATCTCTGGGCATCTCTGCACCTCATGGTCAATGGTCCACATCATGGCCCATACTCTCCCACATTCCATCCAGTGGGCCCTGGGAGGATTTACAATGTCCGGTGATTGCCCCTGCAGCACCATCCAGGGCAACTCTAAGTCCCAAAGGCGCCTCCACATCTCATCTCTTCCTGCCATTCCCCTTACCCATCAGCCACCATGTCCAATTTTCCCACTCCAATGCCACCTTTTCTCTGTGGACCTTGGATTGGTTGTGTCCGTTGCACCTCTATGTCAAGAGGAGGCTCAGATTCCACATGGATACTGGATGCAAACCTTCTGCTTTCAGTTGTAGGCACTCTAGGCTCCATGGTGTGGTGGTTGTCCTTCTTCAACTCCATCTTAGCTGAGTGAGGTGAGTCCAATAAATCAGACTGTAGGAGCTGAAGTCTGTTGAGGCTCAGGGCCTGTCTATCATATTGTCAGTCCAGAGATTCAAATCCCCTAAATATATCTTAAACCCCAACACCAACTACAATTCCAGTAAAGTAGCATGAAAGTCTTATGAAAAGGGATCCCATCTGAGTCCAGTTTCATCACGCAGAAACACCAGCTCCAAACAAGGGCCATCTGACATGGCAGTGAACCCCATCTGCCATGACCATAGAATCCGTGGGTCTCTTTAGCCCTCAAAGGAACCAATACCTGGGGTTGTATCTACTTTATCTGTCTCTTAGACTCTGCTCAGTTGTGCATAAGTTTTTTTAACAGCAAAAAAGAGATAACTTAATGTCCTTTTTCTAGTTAAGCTAATGTTGGGCTTATACCTTTATAGTTTATAGTAATTCCTCTCATTCCCCTCTGAATGGGTTATGATTTCTTCTTCCTTTGCATGACTCACACTTTTTTTAATGTGGTCATTCTGAGTATTATAATGTGGCAACTCTTATCACCCTTCCCAGGGTTTATTGTTATTGTACTTTGTGGTTGTTGTTTGTTTATGTTTAGTGACTTTTTACACCTAATTTTATAAAGTCTGTGGCAATTTGTCATCTGTGACTATAACGTATTGGTCCATGATCTTAGTCACCTGTTAGTGATTTGACAGACATTTTCCGAGTGCCTGGAAGAAAAAGAAAAAGATGGAGGCAAAAAAGAAAAGCTCTTCAAATATTTGCACATTTGCTATGCTTATACTTAGCTGGCAGTGGACACCTATGTCTCAAAGTAGGTCAGCAAGAGTTGAGAGATTGGAAGTCTTCTCATGTCTTTTCTGAGCATGTATCTTGCCATTGGCTTTTCTGTGTTTTCATAGTTTCCAAGATATGCAAGAGCTTTTAAAAGCCCTTGTTCTCCTGATAATGTCCTTCCCCTGTAGGAATTTGTTTTGGGATTGTTTTGAATCTGTAGATTGTTTGAGGGAAATTGACTTCTTCATAAGATGACTTCTTCTGATCCATGAGCCCAGGGTATTTATCTACTTAAGTATTCCTTATTTTTCTCAACAATGTTACAAGGCTTCCATAGAAGTATAGATCCTGCAGTACTTTGTCAGACTTATCTCTGTGTATTTCACATTTTTGTTGCAACTGTGTGGCAATCATCCTCTGGTTTGGTTCCCAATGATCCCATCTCCTAGTTTTAAGTCCTTGCATACCCTCTCTCCCCTTAAATATGGGTTAGAACTAGTGCTTTTCTTCTAGAATATTGGGAAAGTGATGGGAAGTGACTTTTTAATAAAGTTAAATAGATTGTAACTTTTGTCTTGATAATATTCTCTCACTTTGTTTATATTGCCCTTTGTATGCTGGTCCTGACAATGCAGGCCCCCATGTTGTGAGTGTTCTATGTAGAGTTCCTCATGGTGAGGAACCAGGGGTGGTCTCCAGACAACAGCCTATGAGTAACTGAGGACTCAGTCCAACAGTCCATGAGAAGCTGAATTCTGTTGTCAACCATGTGATTGAGCTAGTAATTAGATCTTTCACAGATGAGCCCTGAGGCAGCTCCAGCGTTGTGTGAGACCCAGAACCAGGTGACCCAGTTAGCCTTCCAGATTCCTGAGTCATGGACATTTTGAGAAAACTGTAAGCCAGTAGGTATGTGTTAAGCCACTGAGTTTTGGAGTAATATGTTATAGAGAAATAGAAGAGTATTATGGACTTTTGTACATGGTAATTGAATATTGCCATAACAAATTCCTATATATGTAGATGGGGCTTTGGGAATTGGGCATCTGGTGGGGGCTATGAGGGTTTTATGTACCATGACAGAGAAAGCTTCAATGGTCTAGACAGCTAGTTGAAACTTGGACTTTAAGGATGCTACTTGGGATAGCTTAAAAAGAAGTGAGGAAATTATGATTCACCATCTAAAGAAAGGAGTGCCAACAAGTCCATGATCAACTCTTAAAATATCCACAGCCTTCTCTCTGGCCATATATTTTTTTACTTTCCTCCAGCATAGAAAATACACTCAACTTTTCCCATTTCCCCTCAAAAGCCTTACAATAACCCTGTAAGTTCTAGTATTTGATTTTTACCTCTTTAAAAGCTGATAAGTTAGTATGCTACTATTTCATAGAGATTGGGTGAGAAATCAAGAAACTTATTACTCACAGAATGGCAAGCAGCATGAGAATCATTTCTGTGCTTATTTCTCTTGTTCCCCAAAACCCATGGAGAATCATGACGGTGTCTAGATAACTACTGCACATGCCATAGATTTCAGTCACTGTTGAGGGATCCTCAGCTTGAAGAACCCACCTCTTTTGTAGCAAGTCAGTTCTTTGTCTCAGAAGGAGGCATTACTTCATCCCTCCAGGTTGCTTGCCCTAATTACAATTCTGAGAAATAGCCTGGGTAAAAAGCAGTCAAGATTTTGCATGTCTGGCTTATCTGGATAGAATTTACAGGAACAAAAAAACAACAGTAAAATTCCCATTTAGGTAAAGAAAGGAGAACACACAGCAGTCAATGATCCACGGCACTGATGAAATCCTTAAGAGTCCTGGGGCTGGTTGTGGAGCAAGGTCGCTGCTTAGGCATTGGTTCTGATTTCTGGGAAGGCCTCTATTTTCTATTGTCTCCATTACCCTGGTTTTTCTCTCCTTGTGTTTTTTCCTTTCTATTATTATCTATGGACATATCTGATGAAGGTATTGGAGAATATATGATGAAACTGTGATTTCTCCTTTGAGGAAGAGGATGCAAATGTCCTATGAGTTGAAAGAAGTGTGCATATAGATACTTGGGTAGTCACAAGAGCTGCTACTTGTTCCCTAGTATACATTTCCCCTTATTTTTTTTAGTAATATAAGCTGGTAACAGGCCTGCCATCTAAAGATTGTGTTTCCAGCTTCTCTTTCAGTGTAACTGGTTCAGGTCAATGAGATGTGAGAGAATGCTGTGTGAAACTTCTGAATCATCTCCTTATCTTTAAAGCTGCTCTCTTTCACTTTGCTAGATAAAGGGTGTGGGCATGGAGGTGAACCAGACCAAACCAACTATAAAAGGACAATCTACAAAATATGGAAAAGGTGAAATATTTGAATCACAAACTACAAGATATGAAAGAGCAATAAGGTGAAATGTTTTCATCACAGCTTGACTGTAACTGTAACTTTTTTGTTTTCCCTACTAAGATGGATGGAGTCAGAAGAAATGATCCAATTCTACATGGACATTTTAAATAATTCAAAGAAAGGGAACTTATGAGTTGAGAAAGGGAATGTCTTTCTATGTA
This sequence comes from Dasypus novemcinctus, assembly GCF_030445035.2. NCBI lineage: Eukaryota > Metazoa > Chordata > Mammalia > Cingulata > Dasypodidae > Dasypus > Dasypus novemcinctus. The sequence continues at coordinate 19,611,983 of NC_080684.1, forward strand.
GGCTAGGTTAACACTGCTGTAACAAACAAATCCCAATATTTAGTGTTTAACACAATAGAAGTTTATTTCTTGCTCACACACACACAAAAGAAGTGAGGAACATGCTTTTGGAAAGTGGGAGCAGGTGGATACTTACTATGTAGTGGCAGGCATCTTAGTGGCAATGCTGTCTGCAGTAACATGGAAAACAGATCATACACTGATTGTCTTGGCTATCTAGCTAAAATGACCGCATTAAATGAACAGATATAACATGCTCATGTTTTAGAAGCCTCAAATTTGTAAATTGTACATTCCAACACTATTGGTTTATAGGTTCATGTACATTCCAACACTATTGGTTTATAGGTTCATGTAATTTCCTTTAAAATTTTAGAAAGTAGGCTGTACAAATGATCAGTTTCTGCTCACAATCAAGGGATGGATATTGTAGAGGATCTTTCACAAGCACTTGGAAATCACTGATATCAGATTAGAATAGTGCCTACTACATCATATATGTGACTGTATATATATATATATATATATATATAAATAATATAATAAATTTTTATAACTCAATATTTAGGAGTCTAAAGTTCATTAAAATGTACAAAAAACTCACATAGACATTTCATTTTAAATTATAAATAAATAGGTAAAAGAGTTTAACATCATTAGCAACAGGGAATTAAAACCATAATGACATACCCCTAAAAAATCATTAGAATTATAATAATTCAAAGCACTGACATTACTAAGTATAGGAGAGCTTTTAGAGCAACTGAAATTTCTGTACACAATTGATGCCAATATGATGTGGCAAAATCAATTTGGCAAGTCTGTGGTTTCCTAAAAACTTCATAGAAACCCAGCAATTCCACTTTTACATATTTATCCAAAATAAATGAAAGCATATATTCTTACCCAGAATTTTAAATTATTGGTAGATGCTATATCTTTAATAGTAAAACACTGGATGTGAACAAATATCCATCATCATGTGAAAGAATGAAAAGAACATGATGAACTATAAAATATTATAAGGTAATCAAATAAGCTAGACTGTTGTGTATGCTGTATGATTCCATATTTATGAAACTCTAGAAAAGGTAAACCTAATTTTTTTAAAATTGAGAATTGTGAATTAACAAAAGAATCACACAGAGAGGGCGGGGCAAGATGGTGGCTGAGTGAGCACACCTGATAATCTCTCCTGCAAAGAAGAGGCTGGGCAGGGTTGGAAATTCTTTGGGACCAGGCTGTTATGGAATTTTGCAGGGCAGGAGGTGTCTAGACATTGATTTGGTGGGAAGGTAACAGAGAAAATTCATGTTTAAGATAAAATTGAGGCTCTATTACACGGAGGTGGGGGCTGCGCAAGGGACGCTCCCTCCTGGGATGGGCAGAGCTGCGGCATCAGCGCTGCGGTGGCAATTCCTGGAGGCTCTGCGGTACTGGGGAATTCATAAGCCCTGAGCTGGCTATTGGGGGCTAACAGGGCAGGAGGCCTTCACAGACCGATTTAGGGAGACAAATGGGAGTTTTATTGCGAGGTGGGGAATTTTTGATTGCGGACACAAATAATAGTGCTTCCGGCTAGAGCCCCACCCCCCAAGGCCGGCTGCAGCCTGCAGCAGCCTTAAATTGCTCACAATAAAGAGACATTACCAGGAGGATGATTCAGGGCCTGGCAGGGTGGGAGATGTCTGGAAGCCGAGAAGCCGATTAGGGGAATATTTTGTGAAGCATGGGAATTTTGGTTTTGGACTCTGTTATCGGCGTTTCCGGCTGGAGCCCCGCCACCTGGGCCTGGCTACTGATCTGCGTCATTAAATTGGCCGCAGTGTAGAGGCGCCCCCACGTGGCCATTCTGGGGACTTACAAGGTGAGAGGTGTCCTGAAGTCGAATTGGTGATACAGCCACAGAAGAGACCCAAGTGAGTGGGTGAATTGCAGGGTTCAGACACATAGGTCATAGTCTGTGGATGTGACCTCTTCCATAGGGCTGGCACCCAGCTGCGGGGATCCCTGAAGGCTGTTTTGCACTGCGGTGCTCCCAGGCTCCCTGTTAACCAGATTTGAGGTTGCCAGGTCTGAGTCCCCTAAACCCTGGTGGCCTATACCCCAGAGACTCACACTTCTTGAGTCTGCAATATCACAGACTTTCCATCTCTGAATCCATCACGCCCTGAGGTCCATCTGAGGTCCTTGAATGTCCTAGCCCACAACGTTTGTGTTTTTTCTTTTTTGTTTTTTTAATTTTTATTTAATTTTTTTATTTTTTATTGGCCTGATTGCTAACATTGCATTATCTCCTAGTTTTTTCTCACATCGTATCCCCCAAAGTCTTTTATTTTCAGTTTTTTAGGGGTTTTTTTTTGTTGTTGCTGTTGTGGTTGTTCTATATCTTTTTTTCTTTTCCTTACTTGTTCCCCTCCCTTTACACACCCTTTTTCTTTCTTTCTTTCTTCTCTTTTTTTTCTCTCTTGTCCCTCATTTTCTTCTCATGTTATTTTATCTTAATTATACAATACGTGCTGCAGGGAACACCTCACATTTCCTGGGTTTCCTCATCCTCCTTTGTCTCAATTCTGTGTGAATTGATTTTGGCTACCTACACTATTCCCTTTCCCCTACATCTTGATATCCTCCATCACCTACTGTCTCTCCTGTATTCCACCTCCCTTTCTTTGATCCCCAAAGTGTCTAACTTTTAATTTCTAATACCTTTGTTTTGTTTTCTGTCTTTTATCCACTCTTGAAACTATTGTCTTTCTTTTCTCTTTCCCTCTCTCATGAAACCACTAGCTTTTTAATTCATACCATATTCCTCCCATATTCAGTCGACAACCTCATTATAGGTACTCTACCTACTGCTATAACTCTACACAACTTACATGAATCTAATATCCATCCTCCCAGATCTCATATTGTTGCTCTGTTAACATTTATCACCAATACTACTTTACAATTTTTCCTTGTTTACACAATTGCTTTCCCTGGCCCTAATACTCTCATTCAAAATGAACTCAGCCAGCATAAGAAATAAGAATAAGAAGAACAAAGTGACAAAGAGAAGATATAACACTTACCCAAAAACAACAGCTAATTAATCTCCAAGACTAGACAAAGAAGCTAAGGAACTGATTAAACCTGTCAAGATAAAATGATTACCAGACAGCAACAAAAATCTACAAACCAAACCAGTAATCAGGAAAACATGGCTGAATCCAATGAACAAAGTAAAATCCAGGAAGGGGAGCAGAACTTCACACAAGTAATTAAAGATCTCAGAACATATATCACCGACAAATTTAATGAAGTAAAGGAAGAGGTTAAAAATATGAAGACAACACTTGGAGGGGAAATTGCAGACATACGCAAAAAGATAACAGATATGATGGGAATGAACACCACAGTTCAAGAAATCAAAAATACACTCGCAGCAAATAACAGCAGATTAGAAGAGGCAGAACAGAGAATTAGTGATGTGGAAGACAGTACATCGGAAATCAAACAGATAGTAGAATTGATTGATAAAAACATAGAAAAAAATCCAGCTAGGACCAAGGGACCTAAATGACAACGCAAAATGCACAAAGATATGTATTATAGGCCTCCCAGAAGGAGAAGAGAAGGGAAAGGGGTCAGAAGGAATGTTGCAGGAAATAATGGCTGAAAACTTCCCAAATCTACTGAAAGAGACAGATGTACATATCCAAGAAGCACAGCAAACCCCAATCGTCATAAACCCCAACAGGCCCACCCCAAGACATATACTTGTCAAAATATATAACGCACAAGACAAAGACAAAATTCTAAAAGCAGCAAGAGAAAAGAAAACCATCACGTACAAGGGAAGCTCCATAAGATTAAGTGCTGATTTCTCATCCGAAACCATAGAGACAAGAAGGCAGTGGTATGATATAGTCAAGGAACTAAAAGAAAAAAATTTCCAACCAAGAATATGCTATCCAGCTAAACTAGCATTCAAAAATGATGCAGGGTTCAAAATATTCACAGATAAACAGAAACTGAAAGTGTATGCCAACAAGAAATTCTTCAAGAAATTCTAAAGGGAGTTCTGCAGGAAGAAAGGAAAAAACAGGACAGGCAGAGTTGGGGGAGAGTGTAAGAGCAACCAAAAAAAAAAAGAGAAGAAAAAACAAATGAACAAAATATGACAAACACTAGTCCAAACAAAATATGGCTAACATAAATAATTCTTTGAAAGTAATAACACTGAATGTCAAAGGATTAAACTCACCTATCAAAAGATTTAGACTGGGACATTGGATAAGGAAATATGGCCCATCTATATGCTGTGTATAAGAGACACATCTTAGACCCAGAGACTTATGGAGGCTGAAAGTGAATGGTTGGAAAACAATCTTACAAGCAAACAATAACCAAAAAAAGACAGGAGTAGCTATATTAATATCAGACAAAATAGACTTTAAATGCAAAACAGTTGTAAGAGACAAAGAAGGATATTAGATATTAGTGAAAGGGACAATCTGTCAAGAAGAAAGAACAATCACAAATATTTATGCTCCTAACAAGGGCGCCTCTAAATATGTGAGGCAAACGCTGGAAAAACTAAGTGAAAGAATAGATGTATCTACAATTATAGTGGGGGATTTTAATACACCACTATCAACTCTGGACAGAACATCTCAAAAGAGAATCACTAAAGAAACAAAATATTTGAACAGTATATTAGAGGAGATGGATCTAATAGACATATACAGATCATTACACACAAACATAGCAGGATATATATTTTTCTAGGGTGCACATGGATCATTCTCCAAGATAGAACATATGCTAGGCCACAAAGAAAGGCTTAATGAATTCAGAAAGATCGAAATCATACAAAATAATATCTTTGACCACAGTGGAGTGAAGCTGAAAATCTGCAAGGGCCAGAGGCCCAGATTTCACACCAAGATATGGAAATTAAACAGCACACTCTTAGAAAAACAGTGGGTCAAAGAGGAAATCTCAAAAGAAATCAATGACTACTTTGAAACAAATGATAATGATAACACAACATACCAAAATTTATGTGATGCAGCAAAAGCAGTACTGAGAGGGAAATTTATAGCCATAAATTCATATACCAAAAAAGAAGAAAGACCAAGAATTGAAGAACTAACTGTACATTTGGAGGAATTAGAAAAAAACAACAACAAAGTAATCCAACAGGAAGAAGAAAGAAGGAAATATAAAAGATAAGAGCAGAACTAAATGAAATAGAAAATAAGAAAGCACTTGAAATGATAAACAAGACCAAGGGCTGGTTTTTTGAGAAGATCAATAAAATTGACAAAACTTTAGTGAGACTAACAAAGAAAAAAAGAGAGAAGATGCAAATACACAAAATAAAAAATGAGAAAGGAGATATCACAACTGACCCCACAGAAATAAAGACTATCCTATGAGGATACTTTGAAAAACTATATCCCAACAAAAACAACAATTCAGAGGAAATGGACAAATTCATAGAAACACATAAGCAACCTATATTGATGAAAGGAGAAACTGATGATCTCAACAAACCAATCACAAGTAAAGAGATAGAATCAGTCATTAAAAACCTCCCGACTAAGAAGAGCCCAGGGCCATACAGCCTCACAGGTGAATTCTACAAAACATTCCAGAAAGAAACTAACACCAATCCTGCTGAAACTCTTCCAAAAATCGAAACAAAAGGAACATTGCCTAACTCCTTCTATGATGCCAACATTACCCTAATACCAAAGCCAAACAAAGACACCACAAGGAAGGAAAATTACAGACCAATTTCTCTAATGAACCTAGATGCAAAAATACTTAACAAAATACTGGCCAATTGTATTCAACAACACATTAAAGGAATTATACACCACGACAAAGTGGGATTCATTCCAGGTATGCAAGGATGGTTCAACATAAGAAAATCTATCAATGTAATACACCATATAAACAGATTGAAGGAAAAAAATCACATGATTTTATCTATAGATGCAGAAAAAGCATTTGACAAAATACAGCACCCTTTCTTGATAAAAACACTCCAAAAGATCGGAATACAAGGAAATTTTTGAGCATCATAAAGAGTATATATGAAAAACCTACAGCCAATATAGTTTACAATGGAGAAATCCTAAAATCCTTCCCCCTAAAGTCAGGAACAAGACAAGGATGCCCACTGTCTCCCCTTCTATTTAACATTGCCTTAGAGGTACTTGCTCGAGCACTGAGGCAAGAACCAGATATAAAAGGCATTCAAATAGGAAAGGAAGAAGTCAAAATTTCATTATTTGCAGATGACATGATCCTATACATAGAAAACCCTGAGAGGTCTACAACATAGCTTCTAGAACTCATAAATGAGTTTAGTAAAGTCGCAGGTTATAAGATCCATGTGCAAAAATCAGTAGCATTTCTGTACACCAATAATGAGCAAGATCAGGAGGAAATCAAGAAACAAATACCATTCAAAATAGTAAATAAAAAAATCAAATACTTAGGAATAAATTTAACTAAAGATGTAAAAAACTTATATACCGAGAACTATACAAGACTGTTCAAGGAAATCAAAGAAGACCTAAATAAATGGAAGAATATTCCCTGTTCATGGATAGGAAGACTAAATATTATTAAGATGTCTATCCTACCAAAACTGATCTACACATTCAATGTAATCCCAATAAAAATCAACACAGCCTTTTTAAGGAACTAGAAAAACTAACTATGAAATTTATTTGGAAAGGAAAGAGGCCCTGAATAGCCAAAACATATTGAAAAAGAAAAATGAAATTGGAGGAATCACACTACCTGACTTCAAAACATACTACAAAGCTACTGTAGTGAAAACAGCATGGTATTGGCATAAGGAGAGACACACAGACCAATGGAATTGAATTGAAAGTTCTGATATAGAACTTCATATATATAGCCATATAATATTCAGTAAAACCACCAAACCCTCTCAACTGGGCGAGAATGGCCTATTCAACAAATGGTGCCTGGAGAACTGGATATTCATATGTAGAACAATGAAAGAGGATTACCATCTCACACCTTCTACAAAGATCAACTCAAGATGGATCAAAGTCTTAAATATAAGAGTCAAGACCATAAACACCTTGGAAAGCAGTGTAGGGGAATATCTACAGGACCTTGTAATAGGAAATGGCTTCATGAACATCACACCAAAAGCACAAGCAGCAAAAGAACAAATAGATAAACGGGACTTCCTCAAAATTAAAGTCTTCTGCACCTCAAAGGAGTTTGTCAAGAAAGTAAAAAGGAAACCTACACAATGGGAGAAAATATTTGGCAACCATATATCCGATAAGAGACTTATAACTTGCATATATAAAGAACTCCTATATCTTGAAAATAAAAAGATAAACAACCCATATAAAAAATGGGAAAAAGATTTAAACAGACACTTCTCCAAAGAAGAAAAACAAATGGCTAAAAAGCACATGAAAAAATGCTCCAAATCTCTAACTATCAGGGAAATGCAAATCAAAACTACAATGAGATACCATCTTACTCCCATAAGATTGGCAGCTATGAAAAAAACAGAAGAATACAAATGCTGGAGAGGATGTGAAGAAATGGGAACACTCATCCACTGTTGATGGCATTGCAGAAGGATTCAACCATTCTGGAGGACAGTTTGGCGGTTTCTCAAAAAACTAACCATAGATTTGCCATATGACCCAGCAATACCACTGCTGGGTATATACCCAGCAGAACTGAAAACAAGAACACAAACCAATATATGCACACCAATGTTCATAGCAGCATTGTTCACTATCGCCAAAAGTTGGAATCAACCCAAATGCCCATCAACAGATCAGTGGATCAATAAAATGTGGTATATACATACAATGGAATACTACTCAGCTTTAAGAACAAAAAGACTACAAACACATGTGATAACATGGATGAATCTTGAGAACCTTATTTTGAGTGAAGCAACCTAGGCATTGAAGGACAAATACTACATGACTTCAAAGATATGAAATAAGCAAGCTGCCTCAGAGAGCTAGAGACTGGAAGATAGGCTTACAGGAAATCGGGGGGTAGAGAAAGGATGTTAGCTGACATCTACATGGGTGAAATCTATGATAAGCTGGCGGTAAGTATGTGCACAAGGAAGATATAAAATGGGGGCATAGGGTTACCTTTGGGTGGGGCTTTGCGGGTTTGAGGGGGGCTAGGGATGGGCGGATGGGCAATATTGCCCAAGAAATTGGGGGGAGGGAGGGGCAACATACAAACATAGGAGATTCTCAGGTGTTGGTTGAAAGTAAAATGCTGAGAAAACCTTTTCAAAATATAATTAGGAAAGTTAGCTGTTTAAGATACTCAAAGGGGATAATCTGATGCAGGACAGACTCTTAGGGAATATCTGAATGCTCATTTTGCCAGAGTGGGTTATACCATTGGGTAGAGACCCATATAATGAGAGTGAAGGTAGACCCACATCCTGGGGAGGACTAATGCCATCAAATAGAGGGAACTCTATCTCTCAAGAGAAAGGGTGGCTCCCAGGGCATTAGAGCAGTTGAGCAAGTCAAGCCCTCAACACTGTTGCAAGTATCTCTGAACATGGCTCCTCAAGAAATGAAGATTGACTGTCACTGTGGAGCCCAAGGGCAGGGGGAAATACATATTGAATAGATGGAACCAAAGTAAATGTGAGGGCAAAAGAAGTGTTTCACAAGAGTACACAAGGATGGATATAAAACATGTAATATTACACTAAAAACATAAAGGGGATGTCAGACTAATAATGTAAACCATAAAGTAAAACATAGGATAACTAAAAAATTTAGAAAACTGTAGAGCCTAAAGTATAAAAAACAATGTAAACACAAATGTCACCTTGTTTGAAAGCTATTGTCTCAATATCTGTACATCAGTTTCAGTAAATATGATATGAATAAGTTAAAAGATTATCGCTGTGGAAGGGAAAAGGTTTTATAATGGATATGTGGGAGTACTGTATATTGTATATATGAATTACTGTGATCTAAGGCTCTTGTGAAGAGAAGCTCAATAATTAGGAAAAAAGAAAAGAAATAGATAGGATGTAGAATTTTTCCAAATCAATATGTATTCTGTATCTAACCTTTAAACTCATCGCTATATTCCCTTTTACTAGTAAGGGAACCTGACATTATATTGGGCTTCCCAATATAACTTCACTTTTCAAGAAGTTTTGGATCACAGAGTGGTTCAGCAGTGGCAGCGGAGGAATACTGGTTTGGGATGTTATTGACAGGCGATATATGGTTGACAGGGAGTTATACAGGGCATGTGTCCAGGGTGCATGGAAATGTTTGGATATACTCATAGTGGAAACAATTAAAAACAACATCTGGGGGGGTACTGGGTTCCTGGCTGGGGGGGGGACTCTGTCGTGGTCCCTAGGGGAGCAGTGGCAGTCCCCCAGGTACAATGGTAAGGACCAGGAAGGAATGAGGGTCCAACAGTGAGCCCCTGATTCTAATGACTATGCTTGTGAGCCTATACACCTGAAATAAGAACAAGGCCTAGAGCAGCACTGTGCCTAGGAGTTCCCTCCTGACAGCCTCTGTGTTACTCAAATGTGGCCAGTCTCGAAGCCAAACTCAGCATGTAAATGCAATGCCTTCCCCCCAGTGTGGGACATGACACCCAGGGATGAGCCTCCCTGGCACCAAGGGATCACTACCAAGTACCAGCTGATGACATAACTAGAAAATGACCTTGAATGAAAGGTTCAACGCGGACCAGCTGAATATCCCTGTCTACATATAACAGCAGGAGTTAAAAATGCTGTTTGACCTAAAGTAAGGGGAAAATGGAAAGGATAAATGAGTTCATATGGCTGTGAGTCTCTAAAAAAGAGTCTGGAGGTTGACTGAGGGATTTCCCTTATGCACACCTGAGCAGAATCTCAGAGACAGATAAAATAGATACAACCCCAGGTATTGGTCCTTTTGAGTGCTAAAGAGACCCACAGGTTCTATGGTCATGGCAGATGGGGTTCACTGCCATGTCAGTTGGCCCTTCTTTGGAGCTGGTGTTTCTGCATGATGGAGCTGGACTCAGATGGGATCTCTTTTCACAAGCCTTTCATGCTACTTTACTGGAATGGTAGTTGGTGCTGGGGTTTAAGATATATCTAGGGGATTTGAATCTCTGGACTGACAATATGATAGCCAGGCCCTGAGCCTCAACAGACTTCAGCTCCTACACTCTGGTTTATTGGACTTACCCCACTCAGCTAACATGGAGTTGAAAAATGTCAACCACCACACCATGGAGCCTAGAGTGCCTACCAGTGAAAGCAGGAGGATTGCATCCAGTATCCATGTGGAATCTAAACCCCCTCTTGACATAGATGTGGAATGGACACAACCAAGCCAAGGTCCACAGGAAGGAGGAATACAGTAAGGATTAGAGTGGACTTAATGATATCCTACTCATGAACTATTGTGGTTAATAATCGAGAAAATGTGGCATTGATGTGGAAAAAGTGGCCATGGTGGCTGCTGGGTATGGGGAATGGGAGGAAGAGATGAGCTGTGGAGGCATTTTCGGAACTTGGAGTTGTCCTGGATGGTGCTCCAGGGACAATTACCGGACATTCTATGTTCTCCCATGGCCCACTGGATGTAACGTGGGAGAGTGTGGGCTATGGTGTGGACCACAGGCCATGGGGTGCAGCGATGCCCAGAGATGTACTCACCAGATGCAGTGGATGTGTCATGATGATGGGGGAGAGTGTTACTGTGGGGGGAGTGGTGGGGTGGGGGCGGTGGGGGTGAATGGGGACCTCATATTTTTTTAATGTAATATTTTTTTAAAAAATGAATAAATTGAGTAGAATTTGGAAAACAAAAACAAAACCTTCCCACTGCAACCAAATTTAAAAAATAGGCAAAAAATGTTAAGCAACATTTTTTAAGATGGTGGACATGAGGCAAGAAGGACAGTGATGGCATTATAGTACCAAAGACCAATTGGCAAAAGCTTTATTCAGTTTAAATTTCCTTAGTGTATATGACTCAATAATGCCTGCTGAACAGCATTATGCATCTATATGGTAGGTATGGACTTAACAACAAGGGTCAATGAGTTAGTAATATGCAATATCCTTTTTCAGAATCTCTATTCTTGGGTGAACAAGTGGTATAATCTAACAATTTTGCTATTTGGAAATGTAAAGGAAAATGGTTACCAATCCCTTGAATTAATGACACCTATAATCTTAATATACCTGAAAACTTGTAAAAAGTATTTCTTGAAATTGCCCCTACTTATGAATGGTTTGGTAATTACAGTCAAACAGGTCAATATCTACAATTAAATCAAACCTGTCAGTTGAAAGCATGTGTCAGGGATTCTTTCGTATTCGTTACTGGAAAAATAACTATAAAAGTTAATGCCTTCTTTTATAAAAATGATGCCTTGTATACATGTCTGTCAGCAAGTGTGTTGCAGGATGGAGACACCGTCAAAATAGCCAGAAGACGATGAGGTATATGGATTCCTGTCCAAATGAACTGAATATGGCAGTCATTACCTGAAAGGCAGCTATTACTTCACTTGGCACAAGAAATCCTGAAACAGACAAAAAGATTTGTTGGACTCCTAATAATTAGTATAGTGGGACTAATTGTAATCATCACAGCTGCTGCAACCACTGCTGTCGCTTTGCATGAGACTGTTCAGACTCAACACAATGTGCATGATTGGCATAAAAATGCTAGTGATTTGTGGCATACCCAAGAGCACATTGATGAACAGTTAAATAATCGGGTCAATGAATTAGAATTGGCTGTTTTGCATATTGGAGATCAATTGTATAATTTAAACTTGTTAAGGGGATTGAAATGTGATTGGAATGAAAGCAACTTGTGTATTACTCCTCTTGCCTATAATTCATCTGATATAGAATGGAGAAAAATTAAAAGTAATATCTCTCTGGAAAAAAAAAAGAAGTTAGTTAATAAATGAATTAAAAGGCATTAAATTCAAAAGGAAGAAGTAAAATTTTCAGAATTTGTAGATGGCATGATCCTATATATAGAAAGTCCCATTGTGCTGAATGAAGTGAGACAGAAACAAAAGAACAAATTTTATATGAAGTCACTGATATGAAATAGAATAAGCAAACTCATAGAGTTAGAATCTAGAATGAAAGTTTCCTAAGGCTGAGTTGGTGGTTGAGAATGGGGAATTAATGCTTATTTGAATACAATTTTTATTACCTTTGACTCTCAAGTTCTGGAAATGGATGGATGGTGTTGGTAGGGAAACATTGTGAGTAAAATTAACAGTACTGAATCATAAATGTGAATGTGGTTAAAAATGGTAAAACTTTAGGAGATTAATATGTAATTAGAAAAAGATAAAACAGACTTATACAGTGCAGTGAAGCCAGTTATAACAGATTGACTATATTTAATAGTACAATTAGAAAAATGTTCTTTCATGCATTGTAAATAATGTATCACACTACTGAAGAGTTTAATAATATGGTGGTATATTTGAAGAAATGTATAGCCTATCATATATTATTGCTTATAGTTGCTATTACAATTAGAATATTTTTTCACCCATCGTAATTGTAGTACTGGTACCCCACTAATGCAGAGTGCTGATAATAGGGAAAAAGGGTATGTGGGAACACTATACCTTTTCATGTTTCATTTTGAAAACCTAAAACTTTTCTAATTAAAAACATTTTTAAAAGATAACTAGAGAAACTACCTAAGTTAGTAAATTAAAACATTCAAACACTCATACACACATGCACATTTCAAAACAAGTTATGTCTAAGAAATGATAAAGATAGGAAGCAATTATAAGCAAATGAAAATTAAATACCTTTTATCAATACTTGTAAAATATACTTAAATCAGTACTTACAGGAAGAAAAATATAAGACATTAAATGCCTGGGAGGCATCGTTATAAATTCAAGAAAAACCAACACAGCTAGGGAATTTTACAAATGCCCTTCTTATAGATTATACCGAGGAATCTCTCACTTCACTGATTTGACTTAGTATTTAGAATCACAGAGGCAAGGAAAGGAAAAGATGACCATATAAACAGGTACTTACACATGCAAGAAGTTTCTGTTGTACCTCTTGTAAGAATCTGATGGCTTTTCTTCTATGATTAGTTAGTAATAATGGACTGACCACATGAGACAATTGAAATGCTTTCATTAAAGAGCATTCACTTTCCTGTCAGCACCAGGACTTCCAAGTAAGAGTAAAAATGGTCTATTATTTCTATAGTTGTGCTCTAGAAAAATCAAATCTCCTATGAAAAAAGAGTGGCCAAATACAAAAGTCTTCTTAACACGTGGGAAGTCAGAAAAATGAAATTTTCATGTTTGGAATTGCCAGGAGCTGGGTAATATCTTCTGTGACTTCTGTGGGGCTCCCCCTGCTCTAGACTTCCATACACTGTTGGTCTCTCCTCATCTGGCTTCTGCTGCTGGCTCCATGAGGCCACGCTTCACCCTGAGCTGGAGATGAATTCCAGACCAAAAGTACCAATTGCATTCAGGATTTAAGGTTTTTTCTCTCCATTGAGAGTTTTGTCATCAGGTACTCTTAACATTTATTAAGTAATCCCTCTCTATGCACCCAAACTATTAAGGATCACTGGTTTTGTTGGTTTCTTGCATTCTTCCTAAAATATCTGTATAAATCTGGAGTTTGAAATTTGTGTTTCCATTCAACTGCAAAGTTAAAATAAACCTTGTCTTCAGTTTTTCACTTGAGGATTGTGTATTGGGGGTTGAGTTGAGCAGGTCTCATACTGCCACACATGGGCTTCTAATGCTTTGTCTGAGTCAGATCTACCCTGAGAATAAATATGGAAAAATGATAGCGATTATCTGTCCAAATTTAAACAACAAAATGAAAATAGTTTAGAAATGTTACAATAGAATTGAACAGAATTAATTCATTTAGAATTCATAGAAATTATTTATTTCAAAGGATTTTATAAACACAGCTGTGAGAAAGACACATTAAAATTGACTTTTGCAGGAAGCCGACTTGGCCCAGTGGTTAGGGAGTCTGTCTGCCACATGAGAGGTTCACGGTTCAAACCCCGGGCCTCCTTGACCCTTGTGGAGCTGGCCCATGTGCAGTGCTGATGTGTGCAAGGAGTGCCCTGCCATGCAGGGGTGTCCCCCATGTAGTGGTGCCCCATGCACAAGGAGTGTGCCCCATAAGGAGAGCCGCCCAGTGCAAAAGAAAGTGCAGCCTGCCCAGGAACAGCACCGCACGCATGGAGAGCTGACACAACAAGATGATGCAACAAAAAGAAACACAGATTCCTGTGCCACTGAAAACAACAGAAGCAGACAAAGAAGAACACGCAGCAATTAGACAGAGAACAGACAACTGGGGTGGATGGGGGGGAGGGGAAAGAAATAAAATAAATAAATAAATCTTTTTTAAAAATTGACTTTTGCACTTGATTGTCCATCTTTAATGAAGAATCAGAATTAACTTGGAACACCATTGCACTGCACACATTAACCACATTAAGCACTAAGAGGTGACCTAGATCTAAAATTTGAGAAGGACTTGGAATAAGGGGAGTTGTTAAATTACTACTTAGCCATGATGAGAAAAGTCAAGAAGAATAAGGAGCAATTCATGGGCTGTTGTAACACAAATATTAATAGCACTTGTTACTGTGACTCTAACAGCAATCCAATCACCAGGCACTTGTACTGGGTAAAGCCAGAGTACTCACAGTATTTTCAGTGTTTAAGTGGGCAAATTGGATCATTTTAAGAAGTTGCCATCCTGGTAAGAGGGCTTCTGTACCAGAATGTGAGAAGAGATGTGTATAAGTCAGCCAAAGGGGTTCTGATGCAAAGTACCAGAAATCTGTTGGCTCTTATAAAGGGTATTTATTTGGGGTAGAAATTTACTGTTACAAGGCCTTAAAGAGTCCAACTCAATGTACTGTAAGAGGTAAATGCTCACCAAGCCAGCTGCCATGTGTTGAAGCAAGATGGTCGCTGAGGATCTCTGTCTGGTCTCTCAGGGCTTTTGCTTTCAATCTCTGACATTGGGCTCATTTCTTTCTAGACCTTCTCAGCTGCTTCCCTGCTCTGTTCTCTTCAGCTGCAAACTATCAGGTGAATGGTTCCTCTCTCCCCAGGGCTTTAGCTGTTTGAGTCTTCTCCATTCTGTCACATGGCAGGACAAAAATGACCAAGTTCTCTCCTCTTCCATGTCCATGGAGCTCCCTCTCTTCCACTGGTTTTCTTGAGTGAGTGCCCATTACCTGAACCCACCAGGGGGTCTGGGACTCAATTAGTCATGCCCTACTGATATGGTTGAATCGAATGTCCTAAATTGACTTAAGCAATAAACTTAAAACCCTTGAATTTAATACAATCAATGGATATCATAGCCAGAGGAACAGACCAGTTTATAAAAATAATCTTTCTTTTTTAAAGAGGATTCATACATAATATCAAACTGCCACAATAGGGAAGGTTAGGTTTTAAGATTGGAATGAGGTGAAAGGTTAGAGATAGGAAACCAGTACTCACATTGGGAGAATGTCATTTGTAATATATGAAAAATAACTGCATGCATAGAACAGATTTTTGGATGTTTAAGCAAGGATGATTGCAAAGATATTTTCAACACAGTATTCCCCTGAATAATGTAACCCATAAATATTTGTTGATTACTGAATGAATGAATGAATGAATGAATGATGTCATGGTAAATGGATGTATGGGTGGATGGCTGGATGGAGAGATGATTGTACTTAATTATGGGTTGATGTAGGAACAGATCAATGAAAGATTAGATAACAAAATAAATGGATAGTCCAATAGATAAAAACTTTCAAATGGATAGAGGCAACAATTGTATTGATGGCTCAGATTCAGTTTCCTTGACTATCTCTTGGCAATGAGGATAGTATCAGCTCCCTTCTCCTAACTTCTTATGCTCTCACTAAATAACATGGAGTAAAATCGCTAAATATCTAAACAGCAGTGCATAAAACAAAGGATAAATCTAGTAGATCTTGGTAAATGTGGGGATAAATTCTGAGGTTTAGAAAAGAAGTACATGAAGTGGAGAGGACACACGAGGTAAGAATTTGCTGAGGCAGAAAAGAATGATCAGAAAGCAGATGAAAATCAGAAGATATTCATAAAACCACCTGCTCTGGCATTCTATATATCTTAGCAATCCAAATTTAAAGGTGCATGGATATTGTAGTTGACTCTAAATATTGTAAACAAAATAGATTTATGAAATAACTGTGGAAAGGATTAGAGGGCCAAAAAGTAAGTGAGGGTATTATGCAGAGATGAGGAAGTTACTGAAACCCTTAGGGTGAAACTGAAGTGAATACTGTCAGTGCAAAAATAATTGTGGTTATTCATTGTTGAAATTTGCCATTTGATATTGGCATACATTGTTAAATAAATGTGGTTATGTTATACATCATTTAATGTGCATTTCTTGCTTTATGTTTTTTTCCTTATGACTTATGACTTGCTATTTATTTCACATTTTTTTTAGACTAGGGAAATGATGTTAGACAAAAAGAAAATTTGAGCAATTTTCTTATTTGAGTTCAAAATGGGTTACAAAGCAGCAGAGACAATTCACAACATCAACAATGCATTTGGCCCAGGAATGCTAATAAATGTACAGTGCAGTGGTGGTTCAAGAAGTTTTGCAAAGGAGACGAGAGCCTTAAAGATGAGGAGCATAGTGGCCAGCTTTCAGAAGTTGACAATGACCAATTGAGAGCAATCTTCAAAGCTGATCCTCTTAAACTACAGGAGAAGTTGCCAAAGAAATCAAGGTCTACCACTCTACAGTGGTTCATCGTTTGAAGCAAATTGGAAAAGTGAAAAAGCTCAATAAGTAGGTGCCTCATGAGCCGAACAAAAGTGAAAAAAAAATGTGGTTTTGAAGTGTTATCTTCTCTTATTTAATGCAACAACAAAGAACCATTTCTCAATCAGACTGTGAAGTGCAATGAAAAGTGTAGTGGATTTTATATGACAACCGTGATGACCAGCTCAGTGGATGGAACAAGAAGAAGCTTCAAACCACTTCCAAAAGTCAAACTTGAACCAAAAAAAAAGTCATGTTTATTGTTTGGTGGTCTGCTGCCACTACAGCTTTCTAATCCCAGTGAAACCATTACACCTGAGAAGTATGCTCAGAAAGTCAATGAGATGCACCAAAAACTGCAATGTTTGCAGCTGGCATTGGTCAACAGAAGGGGCCAATTCTTCTCTACAGAAACACTTTATGGCATGTTGCACAACCAATGCTTCAAAAGTTGAAGAAATTGGGCTATGAAGTTTTGCCTCATACGCCATATTCAGCTGGCCTCTCACCAACCGACTACCACTTCTTCAAGCATCTCGACTACTTTTTGCAGGGAAAACTCTTCCATTCAGCAGGATGAAGAAAATGCTTTCCAAGAATTCTTTGAATCTCTAAAGCATGGATTTTTATGCTACAGGAATAAGCAAACTTATGTCTCATTGGCAAAAATGTGTTGATTTTAATGGTTCCTATTTTGATTAATAAAGACGTCTTTGAGCTTACTTATAATGATTTAAAATTCATGGTCCAAAACTGCAGTTGATTCGCACAAACCTATATATTTGCTGCTGTGTTGCTGGGTGCCTCTGGGCTGGGAAATTGGCAGAGGAACTAGGACTGTTGAAATGTGCTGCACTGCCCCTTACAGATTGAGGCTACATCTGCTCAGACTCCTCTTTTTCCTCCTTCTCCATTTCTGACTTCTCCACTTCTTCCACCTTCTTGACAGAGCACTGACTCTAATAGGCTTAATCTAAACAGAAGCCTGTTGTTATAGGAGAACATGGGAAATGTCTTATGCACAATTCTACACCAAGCAATATAAATTCAAGAATATAAGCATGACTAAAAGGCTTTAAGAAAAAAAACTTTTAAAATTGAAGTTTATCATTCATATGTGTACATCTACAAACAGTAAGTGTATAGTATAATTTGTGAACTAATAAAACAAACGTGTATCATCACACAGGCTCCCATATGCTACCCCACCACCACCAACTTGCATTGTTATGAAACAATTGTTACAAATTATGAAAGAGCATTTTTGAAACATTAGCACTATTTATAGCCAGTATCTTACATTTGGTGTAGTTTTCCCCCAACCCACCCAGTTACTGAAACCTTGCATTAGCATAACATACTTGTTATAGTTCATGAAAGAATGTTCTCATATTTGTTCTGTTAACCACAGTATATCTTTCACCACATGACTCATGGTGTTATATAGCCCCATGCTTTGTACAATCCATTCAAAGTGTACACTCAGTGTACCTGTCATCGCAGAGTTATGCTGTCATCATCCCAGTCAATTTTAGAATGTTTGAAGGAAGGTTTTTTTTTTAAACAAATCAATTTTATTGATACATATTAATAAAACACAATTCATCCAAAGTGTACAATCAGTGGTATTTGCTATACTCACATAGTTCTGCATTTATCACTTCAGTCACTATTAGAGTATTTTCATTATTTGAATAAAATAATAATAATAAATATAAAACAACAAACAAACAAGAAAATTCCTCACCTCTCAATCTCTGTATGCTTTCCCTACTGTACATACCTGTTGTTTCCAGCTATGGTATCAAAAGTGTGTAATCTTTAGTATAATCACAATGCTGTATATTCATCATCTCAAAAGTTTTAGGACAATTTCATTATTCCAAAAAGAAAAACTCCATGTCCCTTACCATTCTTCCTCAGACTAACATAACCACAAATCTCCTTTCATCTTTATAAATTGATTTATGCTTACATTTTATATAAATGGAATCATACAATACATATTCCTCTGTCTGGTCTCCTTCAATTAGTATAATTTTTTGGGGGGACTAATATTAATATTTTGTGGCATTAACTTATATCTGTTCAGCTTCAAAGGAAAATGGTCTTATATATGCAATTCCACCCATATTCATATTTCATATTATATATTTATATTTCACATAATATATTTGGTTCATAATAGGGAAATCATATGGCATTTGTCCATTCGTGTCTGGCTTTTTCAGTCAACATAATCTTCTACAGGTTTATCCTTGTTGTCACATGTTTCATGACTTCATTTCTTCTTACGACTCCATAATATCCCATTGTGTGAATCTTCCACAATTTGTTTACCATTCATTAGTTCATGGACACCTGGGTTGTTTCCAAGTTTTGGCTACTGTGAATAACGCTTTTATGAACATCAATGTGCAGATACCTGTTTGTGTCACTGCTCTCAGTTCTTCTTGGTATATACCTTCCAATGGCACTGCCACGTCCTATGACACGTTTATATTCAGTTTCCTTAGAAACTGCCAAACAGTACTCCACAGGGGCTGTATTATTCCTCATTGCCACCAACAGTGAATAAGCAGTCCTATCACTCCACATCCTCTCCAACATTTAAAGTTTTCAGACTTTTTAATATTGGTCAGTCTAAAAGGTGTGAAATGCCTTCTCACTGTAGTTTTGATTTGCATTTCCCTAACTGCTAGTGATGTTGAACTTTTTTCATGTGATTCTTTGCCATTTGTATGTCTTCTTTGGACAGCTGTCTTTTCAAGTTTTGTACATTTTTTTAATCAGCTACTTTGTCTTTTTATTGTTGAGTTGTATGATCTCCTTATGCATCATGCATATTAAATCCTTATCAGATATAAGATTGCCAAATATTTGCGCCCATTGAATCGGCAGTAGAATGAAGGACTTTTAAAGGTGACATTCCTGTATAAAAAACAAGGTTAAAAAGGAGGTAACGTGCGGGTGCATGAAATGGAAAGCCAGGTCTATACCAACACTGCAGAAGAAATGGATGCTCCAACATAAAGCTGGGTCTCAAGAATTCACTGCACCCGTGATTGCACAGAGATGCTGTCAAAGGACAGACCAACTTTTTATAGCCCTATTCTCAAATTAACAAACTTTGGGGCTGCAAGAGGCCTGGTTGTTGTTGTTTTTTCCCCCAAACTCTGAGATCCTTGGAACTTACAAGGCAGCTTTCAAAAAGCGGCTCTTTGAGGTCACCTCCTTTGGGACCCTGCTCCCTTTAATGCTGCCTATGCTCCCTCCAGGGCACTGCCCTCTGCAGATCATGCAGCTGATATGTCTGAGTTTCTCCTGAAGAAAATTAGGGGAAAAGAAAACTTTCCTCTTAATCTCTTCTAATTGCAAAACATTCTCTGAAGATCTAAAGATATCTCATTTCAGAGGTTCAAATTAGACAGAAGACTTTTAGCCACTTCAAGTATTTTGCCCTCTTTTACATCTATTTCCTTCTTTGGAAAAATAAAACTTTTCAGGTAACTTTCTTTCCTTTCCCATAAAAAGAGCATTTTAAAGGCTATTTATCAATATTTGGCTCCAATGATTTGATTCAAAGTTGCAGTATATGAAAAGTCACAACTTCTATAACATATTTATATGTTCCTCTTATTTTGCAATACATGGAACTATATAACATGTTAGCACCTACTTAATTTTCTTCATATTCCAGCCTAAAAGATGAAAAAATATTTTCTGCATACTGATATTTGAAATTACTTTTCCATTTTCTTGGAGAATTTTTAAGTCAGAAAGTATTATTGATTCATGTAAAATTCCAATATTTCTTTAAATATTTTAAAATAAGAAGCTATGAAAAACACAGAAAACCCCACTACTAAGTTTTAGGTACATTTTATTCCAATTATTCTATTGGAAAAGTTTTTTCCATGCACTTCTTGCATATGGCTTGATTATAATTTCTAGGCAATTTTTGTTTCTATTATTTTATCCACAACAAAGTATATGTTTTCTACATTGCAAAACATTTTTTTTTAGTTTCTCTTATATTTTATCAGGCATGTTTTATACCATAGTTTATTTAATTCCTCTAATGTTGAAAACTTTCAATGTTTCCCTATTTTATTTCATTTATCTCACGATTGTTCCAAAGAGTTTTAAACTTCCTCTTCTTCCCTTATTACTTCTTGACTTTTGAACTTTTTCCTTTAAGATTTCAGAGGCATAGAAGTGGGTTATTCTGAACTTCCATATACACATTCATCACTCGTGCATATATATATTACTTTTGCACATTTATTCTGATTTGTTCTTTTGTTTTTGAAAGTATAAGAAAATGACAAGACCCCATCATCGCACCCAAGAGCTAATATCATAATTACCGTTAACAATAGTCATAAGTCTCCCCCCTGCGCCTGACCACCCTCTCAGAAGTTATGCATCACTTCAAAATTTATGTTTTGTGAAAAACAGACCAGTAGACGACATTTCATATTCTTTAAGGACGCCGTTTGGTTATACTGTAATACTGGGCACACCTACCAGACCACCCTCCTGAGCACGCGGCTCAACCAGCACCCACCCAGGGCCGAGAGGGGACCGCGCAACTGGCCCCCAGGGGATGCTCGCGCGGGCGGCGAGGCCAGAGCAGCTCGCCCCCCCGGCCGCGGCAGCGCGGAGCCCGCGGTGACCGCCCCCGAGGCCCCCCCTGCGGCGACACCTCGGGTCTGTCCCGCAGCCCCCGGCCCTGCCCCCGCCGCCAGGGCGAGCCCCGCCTTCAGGGAGCCTTAGTGGGGCGGCCTGCGCCGCGCCGCCTCCCGCCCCTGCCGCCCCTGCCTGCGGCGACGTCGCCGGTTCCCGCTGTCCGCCCGCCGCGGTCTCCGCCTGCCTGGGCTCCCGCCGCCGCGGGTTCCTGGGGGCGCGCCCTGGTTCTTCCGCAGCCGCAGGCCCCCACCCCACCCTCGGCTGCGCGCAGCGGCCCTTCGCTATCGGCGCCTGCCTCCACCGCCTCTGGCGACGGCGCGCTGAGCTGGCGGTCCTGGGCAGCGAGGGGACCTCGTGAGGACGGTGCGCCTGCGGTACTCGGTGCTCACAGCCACGACCATCCAGGGCGCCCCTGCAGCAAGCTCAGCCCCAGCTACCAGCTCGTGGCGGCAGCTCCCCTTCCCCCAGCGCAGCGAGGCCGGCGGCAGGACCCCATCCGCCACAACGTGTCGCTCCAGGAGTGCTTCAAGAGCCTGACACCCAGGAAAAGGCAATTACTGGACCCTAGATGGAACTGCGAAAAACTGCCTCACAATGGGAACTTCCGCAGGAAGCAAAGGCGCAGTTCCTATACCAGCAGCAGCTCCACGATGGCCACAGGGACATCTACCAGGAGAAGCTAGACTTTCCTCTTAGCTGAGCCTTCCCAGTCCCCAGAGCCTCCTGAGTGCACCAAGGATACTGCCTCATCTGCAGGAGGAGCCACGCTCACCTCCGCCCCTTGCCTCAACACCTTCTTCAGCAGCCTCAGCACCTTGAGTGTCAGGCCAGCGGGAGGCCTCAGCCAGCTCTCCTTGGCAGCTGCAGGATCCAGGGGGATCAGCTGCCCTCCAGCAGCACGTGCCCACCCTCATTCCACCCCTCACCCAACTTCATCTCAGAGGATTCTCCAGACACTTGCAGCTGAGTAACTGCAGCGGCAACAACAACGCCAGAGATCTTCCAATTACAGCCTTTACCTTGCCATTGCCAGCGGGTCCAGACAGCCCTTCCACAGCTTCAGCAAGGTCGACAGCCTCATCCACCCCAGGGAGGGCTCCTAGGTCTAGAGCAGTGCTTCTCACACTTTCACGTGCCCATCTGGAGATGCTAAAATGCTGATTGCGGAAAAGTCATTCTGGGGTAGGGCCTGAGGGTCTTCATTCCTGTCGAGCCCCTGGTGGCTGCACCTGCAGTAGCAAGGTTGCGGGTAACTCTTTCTACAACCCAGAAAGATTTTACAGGGTCTCTCGTTAAAGGGTCTCTTAAGAGAGACCTTCATCTCGTTCTATTCTGGGACAGTAGCCTTTAGGTCCTATATGGGCAAGAACCATGTTTATTTTCCTCATCACCGAGCACCAAAGTTGCAAGCACAAATGCATAGGGGCTGCCTAATCAACATGGGCCAATGAAGTTGTCTGGTAAGAAAATTAACAGCAACTACAAATGGCAAGTGAAGCCAGGGGGAATGTTTCAGAATGGGCAGTTGAATTCTGCTGTAGGAGCTGGCTATCCCCTGCTCAGCAACATTTTGATTTTTCTAGAAGAGCCAGTAGTAGGGATTTTTATATGAAACTGCCAACTATTTGTTCTTTGCCTCTATGTAAAGTTTTAAAACACTGTACTAGGAAACCTTCACAATGCTTCAGCTGTATCCATCAGCCACCTCTGCTTATATTAAAAAGCATGTGGTACATAGCACACACCAATAATGAGCAGTCAAATCCATCCAAGCCCAGTGTGCCAGGCACTGTGCCAGACATTTCATGTGTATTCACTCATTTACTCTCTCAACAACTGTAGGAGACAGAGAGGATTATGATTCCTTATTTTCCATATGAGGAAAGTGAACCTCTGGATGTTAGGTAACTTGCCCAAGGCCACACTGACAGTAAACTGTGGAACCAGGATCCAGTCCAGGCAGTCTTACTCCAGAGCTGGTGTTCTTAACCCCTACGTTATAGTTTAAAATAAAGACAGAAAAAGCCAGGTGCTTCTGGCAGAGATAAATGTATGGGGGCAAGAATGAAGCTAGATCTAGATTTCATTTTCTTTCTTTTTTTTTTTTTTTGTTAGATTTCATTTTCCAAAAATTCTGGTTTAAATTAAAATCAATAGTGTTTTCCTCATCAACAAGGGTGGGCACTGCCTCTGTCTTATTCCTGTTGCCATTATCCCAAGGGCTAGGGTGACTGTTGTTCTGGTTTGTGACAGCCTGCTGTCCTGTCTCTTTTTGCGTTGACCCTGGATTTTTCATTTGTTAACTAAGTATTATTAGAAATAGTACTTAATAGTTTAAAAACTTAATAGTTTAAGAAATAGTTTTTAATGGAATTTTTAGCTATTGAACACAATAAAACAATGTGCAGTTAAAACTTTAAATACATATATAATTTATTTTTAATACTCTCAACGTTTAGAAGTATCTCCCTTTGATGACTTTTATGGTTGTCCTCCCAATTCTCAGCAGACTGCCTGGTACATTTTAATCACGTAGCCAGTATTTTTTGAATGAAAGAATGTATTCAAAAAGTGTTCATTGATATGTGTAGAGTTGTAGAGAAAAAGTTACACTAGCCTCATACAATAAGTGAAACAGTACTCCTTTTTGTGCTATATGCCCTGTTAAATTATTTCAGATTGAACTATTCTAACTTTTGAAAGGAGGCAAGTATAAAATCAACCTAGCTGAGAAATTTTCATGGTAGAAAGATTTTATTTACTGAAATAATTTCCATAATAGCTGGAGCTCTATTCAGTCTTTTCATGTCTTTGTGAGTAAATGCAGGTGCATTAAATATTTTTAGGAAGTTGTTCATTTCATCTAAGTTTACAATTTTATGACATCAAATTCCTGGCAGTTTTTCCTTATTAAGTTTTTAGATATTCTATGTCTGTAGTTATTGACCTTTTATATTCATACTTTGTACCTTTAATTTTTCTTTTTCTACCTTTCCAGTATGACACATGAGTACAATTAAAAATCTCAATCAGAAGGTTCCAGGAATATGGCAGTGGCGTACATTGACAGAGATCACCTCACATACAAAAGCAGCAAAGGAAGGGCAGAAGCTCTACAAAGGAGCTGTTTTGGGTATCTGCAGACCAGAAGAGAGCCCCATGCATTGTCCAAGAAGGAGTAGGGACAGAGAGAGAAAGTGAACAAAAGGTGAACTGTGAGTTATGGCCCCTCAACTGGCATGCCACCCATCCTCCAACTTCAGGGTGAACAGTCTCTGTAAAACTCATGATATAGGGTACCATTTGAGAAGGGAGACCATATCTTCCTACTTTGGAAGAGGGAGGGTGTGGTAGAGAGCACAGTGTGGTTTCTCTTCAGTGAGAGAGCTTAAACATCAGAGCCCCACTTTGAATCGTGGTTCTAACTGTCCCAGAAACACCAGCAAGTGGAGGTTGGAAGATCACTTCTGTAAAAGGTTTCTGAAGAGTGCCATCTGCTGGCAGGTCAGGAAAGTGTAGCAGAAAAAAAGTTCTTTGGTGTTTCTCCTGTCCCTATTGTGAGACCCCTTTGGATCTGGTTGGTGCCCCATTGTTGGGTCCCTGGCCCTGTTTTGATAACTCAAATGGGGCAATTTGAAATTGAAAAAAAAGGATTAAAAAAACAAAGTAATGCCATGAAACAAACACACTCAACTGTAAAACCCATGGCAACTAGAGGAGTTGACCATCAAAGTAAACTCACCAATGGAAACTGATGCATAGACATCACCAAAAATTATAAGCCATACTAAAAAACAGGAAGAGATGGCTCAGCCAAAGGAGCCAATTAAAAATCCTGATGAAATACAGGATTTAATACAACTAATCAATGATGTTCACACAAATCTCCTGTAGCAGTTTGATATTGTTATGAATTCTAAAAATAGATACTTGATTATGTTTGTAAACTGGTCTGTACCTGGCATGATTAAATTATGATTAGGGCTTTGGTTGGGCCATGTTAGTAGGGTGTTGAATCCCCACCCTTTGGTTTGTGGGAAATTACAGATAAAAGATACAACAAAGGACAGAGTTAGTTTTTTTTAGTCTTGGAGTTTTGTTGTTGGAGTTTGATACTGAAGTCTCAAGCTGGAGCTCCAGGAAGTAAGCACACTGAGGAAAGAGAAGGAAGCCCCAGGAAAAGAAGAACCCTGAGCCAGGAGAGACACAAGACCAGGAAGAGAGGACCTCAGGAATCCTAAACCCTGGCACATGTTGGCAGCCACCTTGCTGCAACACATGAAAATAGACTTTGGTGCTATCTTGCTCCAACATGTGAAAATAGACTTTGATGAGGAAAGTAACTTATGCATAATGGCCTGGTAAAAGTAAGTTTCTACCCCAAATTAATACCCTCTATAAAAGTCAACCAATTTCTGGTATTTTGCATCAGCACCCCTTTGGTTGACTAATATATCTCCTAAATCAATTCAAGGAATTCAAGAAAAATATGGCTAAAATGATGGAAGATATTAAGAAGACACATTGTAAGCATTAAGAAAAACTTGAAAGCTTGCAAAGAAAAGTAACACACCTTATGGGAAAGAAAGACACAATAGATGAAATTAAAATACATCAGAGGGAAGCAGACTTGGCCCAATGGATAGGGCATCCACCTACCACATGGGAGGTCCATGGTTCAAACCCCAGGCCTCCTTGACCCATGTGGAGCTGGCCCATGCACAGAGCTGATGGTCACAAGGAGTACCATGCCATGCAGGGGTGTCCCCGCATAGTGGAGCCCCACACTCAAGGAGTGTACCCCATAAGGAAAGTCGCACAGTGTGAATGAAAGTACAGCTTGTCCAAGAATGGCACCGCACACAAGGAGAGCTGACACAACATGATGACGCAACAAAAAGAGACACAGATTCCCGGTGCCGCTGATAAGGATAGGTGCAATCACAGAAGAACACACAGCGAATGGACACAGAGAGCAGACAACCGGGGCGGGGGGCGGGGAAGGGAGAGAAAAAATAAATCTTTAAAAAAAAATACATCAGAGGCATATAAGAGCAGATTTGAAATGGCAGAAGAACACATAAGTGAATTAGAGGAGAGAGCATCTGAACTTGAAAAGACAGGAGGACAGAGAAAAGAATGGAGCAAATTGAACAGGATTTCAGGGAATTGAATGACAGTATAAAAAGCACAAACTTACATGTTATGCATATTCCTGAAGGAGAAGAGAAAAGAAAAAGGGTAGAAAGTATATTTGAAGAAATTATGGCTGAAAATTGCCCAAACCTTATGAAACACATAAATATTTATATCCAAGGACAATGAATCCCAGACATAATAAATCTAAAGACACCAACTCCTAAGACCTCTACTATACAGAATTTCAAATGCAAGAGATAGAGGATTCTGAAAGCAGCAGGAGAAAAGTAAGTGTTTCACACAATGAGCACTCAATAAGACTACATGCCAATTTGTCATCAGAAACCATGGAGGTGAAAAGACAGTGGTATGATATATTTATGACATTGAAAGAAGATAACTGCCAGCCAATAATTCTTTATCCAGCAAAACTCTCCTTCAAAAAGGAGGGTGAGTTTAATGTCTTCACAGATAAACAGAATTGGAGAGAGTTTACAACCAAGAGACTGAATACTAAATGTAAGTTACAACCAGAAAGACAGGAGAAAGAGGCTCAGAGAAGAGTGTAGAAATGAATTTGTTTGTAAGGGTAATTAAAAGGATAAATAACAGACAGCAGTCAAATATGATAACCAGAAAGCCAAAGGATAAAATGATAAATAGAGTACTTTCTTTACAGTAATAGCACAATGTTAATGGATTAAACTCCCCAATCAAAAGACACACACAGGCAGAACGAATGAAAACGTTATGGTTCATCTATATGTTGTCTACAAGAGATTCACCTTAGAAGCAAGGACATAAATAGGCTCAAAATGAAAGATTAGAAAAAGATATTCCAGGCAAACAGTAATGCAAAAAGGGCTGGAGTAGCTACACAAATATCAGACAAAATAGATTTTAAATACAAAACTGTAAAACAGTGAATCATTTTAAAAAATCTGTGCATCCATTTATGATTTACCAAATTCCTGTAGTAATCGTGTGTTCTCTGCTAGCTCACACTGTAAGCCATTTCTATAAATTAAGGCCTTTGCATTACAATGGGTCTTTTTATTGTGAATAACCATTTGTTTACCTTTGTTCATATTACTTTGTTGAGTACCCAGACGTTTACATTTTTCGCCAGCATGCATTCAATTGCAGTCCAATGCAGATATACTTAGTGCAGTTAAGATTGTTAACGTCCTAATTTCTTTTCATTTCTACTAATAGAAATCTTAAACAGAATTAAGATACACTTTTCAACAAGAAAGTGCATTTTCATATAGTTATAGGTCATGGGACATGAATGTGAAGTGAATAAAAAATGTAAATATTCACAGATAATTTCATAAATACAGCTCTCACAGTATTTTCTCATTTTTACCTCTATTGATTTTTTTACCCATGGATATTGTGTATGTGAAGTGGTTATGGTTTCTTTCACAAAGGACCAATAGATTGTTTAATTCCTTCTTTTTCACAGGTAAAATTAAAATGTAATTCTTGAAATGCTCAAATAGCCAGTGTGTAAAATTTTGGCATCTGACTGTAAGGCTTGGATGATATTAACAATCACGCGACACTTGTAGAGAGATTTGGGGCAATGTAGTAATTTCATTTGAAGGAAAACCCTTATAAAATGACAACCAGTTGCCTTCTAGATCTTAAGGTGCTTCCTTTTTTCCAGTTTAATCAATTAGATTAGCATTAGTTTTCAGTTTTTGCTTTTTTTTTTCCTCCCTTCTCATTGGGCCCTTGCAATACAAGCAATGAGGGAGATATAATTTATTTAAGCAGCCTATCAATGATGACCATTAGATAATTTAATACTGGTACTTTTATGTAAAACCCAGGGAATGTCTTCCCAACATACATTACTCAAAACAACTGGTTGTGTGCCTCCCTTACAGCAAACACTACAATGAATGTGTCAATGTGAATAGTTTAGAATGCTGCAAAGTGTAAGCTAATTGATTCCTTGAAAGTAATAACCACTGGTTATATGGTAAACTTTTGTTCAGTATTAGATATAGTTGCACTTGATGCACTTCTGTGAGGTTCCAAGCATTTATACACTTTACCTGCCTTCAAACCTATTTTTGTGACATGTCAGCACAGATAAAACACAAACGCATTGAGAGCACTTTTTGTAATGAGTTTAACCCCCACACCAAAAACGAATGCCAAGTAAGTAAGGCTCTAACTGTGTCATCAATTTATCCTAGTACCCCAGTGTTCATTCCTGCTACTTGCATATTTTCTTAAAAGAAATAGCTGTTGTTAATGCCTTTTTGTTTTCCCTTGAGTGTACCTTACTGAATAAGTATAGGAGTTTTAGGTTTACCATGTGAGTCTTGCAATACTAAAGACATTTTGAATATCAGTTGTGATGGAAATTTCTTCATAAAAAAGCCTTAAATAGAACATTGTTTTTTAGATCAAAGTCTCCCCACCCTCACAAATATAGTTACTTTGCAATAAAAATTGTGGCCTATTACAAAAAAAAAAAAGAAGGAAAGAAAAGAAAACAAAAACACAAAGAAAGATGCTTTCTTTTTTCAGCAGTGGGTGACCAAGCACTGGGCAGGGCACATTGCCAGTCTGCTTCGCTCTTTCCTCTCCTCTGGGCCTTGTCTCTGCAGTTTTGAGCTGTGCTATGGGTCTTGTATCTTGGCAGCTTCTTTCCATGCCTCTGTGCCTCACTGATTCCATCCTTGGGCCTCCAGGATCTCTCCTTCCGTGTCTGAGGCTATTTTTCTGCCTGCGTGGCTTTTAAATCCTCTGTTTATAAAGGACTCCAGTAAGATTCAGATCCATCCTGAATGAGGTGGGTACTATCTAAAGACCCTATTTCCCAAAGATCCTACTTGCAAAGAGTCCACATCCCCAGGAATGGCTGAACTTTCAGAATATACTTTTCCAGAGTCTTAACAGCTTCAAACATCCTAGACATCTTTGAAAAGGTTTCTATTGTTTTTTAGTTCTTACCAAAATAACTCTATTTATTTCCATATCTAGGAGACACATAACAAAATAAAACAAAAACAACAATTTAGCCATTTATTATGGTTTAAATTCAGGAGGAGTATTTTGAAATGTGGTCTTCCAGAGCAGGGGCCAGCCTGCAATCACAGCACTAGACTAGGTTTTATAATTTATGCCTTTTTCTTGTGTATAGCCAGCTCATTTTCAATCTACAAACATCTCTATATCAAATCCTGAACTTAACATCTGCTTTTCAGGACATTTACCATACTGACAAAAGGCAAAGTCAGACTTAAAAGTCTCTTGATTTGAATTTGAATCCTGACTCTACCATGTAATAATTGTGTGTTTTTAAGGGAGATGTCTCACATTTTTCTGCTTCATAGTCCTCATTTTTAAAAGGGAATAAAAAGAGTTTCTAACTCATAGACTTGTTGGAGAATATTAGTTAACATGTCTAAAACATGAAGAAAAAAACTATGGTCATTTGGTAAACAATTAGTAGATATTGATTACTTTACAACTGCTCTATTCTCAATATCTTTGAACTTTTGAAAACATACCAGTTCCTAAACATGAATTATGCATCTTTCTCAATCGGATCATTCTTTGTCAATAAGAAGTAAACTGACCCTTGATTTTTAAGGCAACAAAATCTTTTTTTTTTTTTTTGGAGGTACCATGAGGATTGAAGCTAGAACCTTGTGCATGGGAAGCAGGTTCTCAACACTTTGTTTGGGCTCTTGGAATCGCAATTTGAGGAAAATAGATTCAGGTAGCAACATCAATTTTATCCCATCCAAGCAAGGGTATTTTAAGAAAAAGGAAGTCACAAGAGTTAAGTTTGGTGGACATTCAGGACATTCCAAATGTCTGTCAGGTTGAGTAGTTTACAGATTTCTTAACTTGGGGATTGTTCACAGCGTTCAGATGTTCTCAGGGTTTTGAGAAGCTTTTGTTGCCTGTGGCTATGCACACTTTGTCAGTCTGTGATATATGGCTGAGGTGCTTAAGAGTGACCTCCTGAAGGGCTTCCTGACTCCTTTTTAAATCTCTTAGCCATAGCTCACTCTATTTTGTTTTATTTCTTTTCACAACTTATTGACAACAGAAGACACAAGTTCAAAGTCCATTGGATATTTTTAGTTGTAATCTTTCTTGATCTAGTTGTGGCTTTGTTACTGATGATCACTCAGTGCTTAACTTCATTTTTCCTTGACCTTCATGACCTGTATTCCCCCATTTCCCTGAAAATATTTCTGATTGTTGACACAACTGAACATTAAAATAATTATGGGAATGAAGTTTATGAATTCAAAATCTGTGGGCAAAGGATAAATCCCTGAATGTCAATGCACAGGTTCCCTGTGATTTCCCAAATGAGATATATAGCAAAATAGCAAGCAGAAGGATATTGTCACCAATTTACCATCATTCAAAGCCTATCAGACACCTAAGATTTTCTTCCACAGTCATCATTTCAACACAGAAAGGAGTTCCAAAAACACATACCAAATAAAATTCTCTGGGGTTCTTATCATTTGAGTTGCCTGTTAATGAGTTTCAAACTGGGCTTCTGTCTGTAATTTGAGTTACTAAAAGACATTGTTCCTCTCTCTCCTGAGCTACAAGGTTCAGGTGGCCAATTACAGGTGAACTACCTATCCCTGCCCTTCTGAAGAGTTGTATCTGAGAATCATTCTCTTGGTTGATTATTCTAGCACAAT
Organism: Dasypus novemcinctus; assembly: GCF_030445035.2. Taxonomy (NCBI): domain Eukaryota; kingdom Metazoa; phylum Chordata; class Mammalia; order Cingulata; family Dasypodidae; genus Dasypus; species Dasypus novemcinctus. Next base: position 19,643,402 of record NC_080684.1, read on the forward strand.
ATTTAGAATTGGGGAAGAAAGTAACCAAACAGCTGCCACTGTGGTAGGGACAGAGAACGTAAAAAAGAAACTCCTTCCACCCATATTTTAGGATGTTATTCTTTCCATGTAGCTGGAGGGAGAAGTCAGGACCATGCTAGCTCTAAGAGAATATACATTCTTCAACTTCTGCCTTTCTGGGTTTATAGCTCTATGGTAATCACTTTTCATGTCTTTCATATTACTCCCCAATAGAAAAATCATTTGCATTTCCTGTTATTGGACTATGAAAATCTGTTCCTCATCAACAGAGAAGCTTCTTGTTCCCAGGAAAAGATCAGAGATGAAGGATGTCTTCTAAGCCAAAAAGGCCATGAGAGAGGTAATTTTCTCTCCAAATGCTCTAAAGTGTCTGTCTCTCAGTCTTGAATACTTCTCTCTCCTCCACCGTCCTTGTCTTTCTGGCTCTCTGAGGTGTTTCTTTTCACTCTGAGTCTTCTTATGGATTTTTCTAAATGCTAAGACTCAATGCTCAAGCTTGGGAAGACTTTCATATTTTCCATACTGTGGGGTCAATGTGCTCAACTACTCTGAGCAGTACCTATTATAAAACTGTTTGACCGCAATATTTGATACTGGATATTGGAAATAGCAATTCCATGTATTCTTGGTCCAAACTGTTTTATTCCAGGCTCTAGGAGTTTAATGCAAGAAGATCATTTCAGCTGGGAAGAAAATATTCAGGGCAGATGTTGAAAGAGTGTATCAAAGTGGTGTGTATTTTGGTTCTTCTGTATGCTCCAATCAAATGTGCTGGAAAATTTAATTTTCTGCTGTACTAAATCCCTCCAACTTCAAAACTGATGAAACTAATGTTACTGCTAAATTGAATGAGAAAGGGGTAGAGCAAAGAAATATTTAAGAAAAAATTAAGTGCATTAACATTATTCCACACCTATTTTCACCCTTCTCTTTTTCTGGAGTTTCCCAGGTACTCATGGGATTTACACTGCCGCAGAGTCAAATACTCTTTTTTTGTTTCATTTAGAGCACTCGCTCTCTCTCAGTAAATAGAGGAAAACAGTGAACCTGTTTATCTTCCTCTTTTCATTGCCTATCAGTGCCAGCATTTGTGAAATTAACCTTTTAAAATTACATTTGAGACTGAAAAAAATGTATAGAAGTCTATGTAACACATTCGTTTCTTAAAAAATGCATCCAAGATACTGCTCCCCTTGGAAAGGTTGTGATAATGTACGTGTTAAACCGTAGGCTCACATTGGACCATGGACAAGTTTCCTAACCTATCTCATTCTAATTCTTCATCTGTTTTTTAAGTAAGGAAAAGAAAAAAGGATAATTATAGCCACCTTACCATTGGTATTTGTGAGAAATATATTTATTAGTACATGTTAAGTGATTGGATGGTGCCTAGATTATCTTTTTCATTACAAGCACTGTCACCATCAAAATTACCTTCATCAACCTCATCATCATCATTTCTTCAACCTAAAGGTATTTTCATTATGGCTTTGAAACATAACCGTAGATTTAAATACATACTAATTTCAGTGGAATAACCCCTAAATAATAGAATTGAATTAACTTAATAGAATTCAAAAATCCAGCATCCTATCACTATATGGACTGGCAGATATTGCTGTATGACAGAAGCATGTTTGAGTCCAGCTTCCACTTATGGAATCACCCTAAGCTAATTCGTGCATTAATCTCTCATATTTCTGTAAAGAGCACAGGTATTTCTAATCACTCTGAAAAATGGTTCCTTTCTCAAACTTCTATGTGTCCATGAGGTACTATGAAACCTCTATAAGTGCAAGTGAATGCAATGGAGATTTACAACATTAAATATGGAAAAATTAAAGCAATTATCTGCTTAATTCAGACAGAAATTTCCAAATGCAGGATTGTCCATATTTTTTAAGAGTAGCATTAATTATTTATTTAACTTAGCTTGTGCAGATAGTAAAGTGGTTTACTTTCCATGAATTAACAAATGCAAAAATAAGAGAGACCCCTTAGACTTGATTTTTTTGTATTCAAATTATTCTACCCACACATGAATTTTACTTGTGCCATCCTTATTGCATATTAGTCTACTAGGCAGAACTAAGATGTGAACTGAATATAAGAAGATGAAAAATGAATTGAAGAAGTCCACAAATTCTAGAAAGTTGTGCAAATTTCAATATTAATACCGAAAAATAATTGGAAAGAACAAGGACTGATGGCACTGCTCATTTGTAATTAAGTTGTTTACTTGTAAAGTCATAAATAGAAAAATGGACCCAAAAATGATTAAATAAGTGAATGGAAAAAATGAATGCGTGGGAGATTGTAGATGGAACATGAAGGAATTAAATAATTTTCCAGTAAAGTCAAAATTGACTAGTGGGTGTGAAATGATGTCTCAGCTACAGGGATGTCACAGGTGTTGGAAGAACACAAGTATATGCACTACTAGATCCTCCACCATTGCTACACACAGGCACATACACACATACACTAAGCATTTCTTCTCTTGTCCTTACTGTTGGGTTTTTAATCAAACTTTGTGTAACTGTAGTCATTGCACCCAAAATTTAGCTACACAGACAGTACTATCCAATTCTTCATTTTCTTCTTCATTCAACAAATCCTATACGGGTCCACCTTTGGGTTTTTCCTGCTACTGTTCTAACTGTTCCAGATTTAAAATGTTACAGAGCACAATGACTGCCATCAAGTAATTAAAATGTCATTGGGGAGGAAGGAAAGGAAATTACTGCACACATCTTAACTACCAAACAAAAGAGTGATTTGCTGTGATGGTACAAAGGGGAGAGTCTTGCTTATTCTGAATAGATGGATCAGATCATCTTGTAAAGAAAAACAGTAATTATTAAGAAATTTTTAAGAAAGGAGGTACAGGGACAGGATAGAAAGAATACAAAATTGTAATTAGAGAGATTAGAGTTGGAATCATAGTCTAAGAAGATATCCAAATACCTTTGTTTCCTTATTTGAACATTCTCAACAGAATGATTTCTAACAATTTTTTTGAACATTAAGAAACAAAAATGTTTAGGAATGCCCAGCACTTATCAGGCACTCAATAAATGACATATGTGGTGAGCTAATAGAAGGTAATTTTCTGGAAGATATAAGAAAAAAAGTAAAAATTTAATTGAAAGTCAAAATATTAAAATGATTTGACTAGAAAGATATGGTATTCTAGACAGAGCAGAAATTTTAATAAAGGTAGGGAAAAAGGAATATCCATGTTTCTTCAGGGGCAAGTGTAATAGTCAGGCCTCAGCACTGAGACTCTAGATCATAATGTGTGACTAACTTACAGACCCATATGTGTCAGCTGATGGGAACACATTCATTGAAAAGCCTTGATTGGAAAGCACTGTTTGATAGGAAGTTCTCCTTACATAGTGGAGTCATATTCAGATTCTTGAGATTGGTAATTTAGACAGTTGTAAACCTTGAGTGCTCCATTTTTTTCTTCTGATAAATGGATTTAGCATGCTCCTCTATTATTAAGTATATCTCAATATCTAACAAAAACATAGGAAATTCAGGCAAATGTGTGGGAAAATGCCCTTGGCTGCATCTCTCAATTTTGTACCAGAGTGTAAATTAGAAATGTAGTGAAAGTGCTATGTTATAACCAAAATAAACATTTTTAAAAAATCTTTAGCAGTATATACCATAGATAGAAATTAATTGGGAATAAAAGACCAAGTAAAAGAAAAGACCTATTTTGGAACATAGGAAATTCCAGTAGCATCTACAAAGGTAAGGGAATATTGCTAAGCGCAGGTTCTGTTCAAGAAAAAAAAATTAGTAATGAACCAAATCCTGGAAAGTTTGTGAATTTCTTAAGCAACCTCTGAGAGAGAAGTTTGGCTATTAGTTTATATATTTGTTGGGTTGATACAGGGTTAAGGATTGAAGCAGCTCATCAATCCAGGAAGAAAGATATGAAAGATCCAACAAGTCATGTATGACATATAAACTAGTTGAGATGAAGACTTCCATCCTCTGATAATTGAGTTTGATCAAGAGATTTCAGGTTTGTTCCTATGTTTGTTTCTAGAATAATCTTCTCTAAACAGCCTTGGATAACCACAGCACCATCAGCGAGTTCATCCTCCTGGGTCTGTCTGCTGATCCACACATTCAGGCTCTGCTCTTTGTGCTGTTTTTGCAAATTTACCTCCTGACTGTGACAGGGAACCTGATGCTGCTGCTGGTGACAAGGGCAGATCCTCACCTGCACACCCCCATGTACTTCTTCCTGAGTCACCTCTCTTTCCTGGATATGTGCTTCTCTTCTGTCACAGTGCCAAAGCTGCTGGAGAATCTGTTGTCCCAGAAGAAAACCATCTCTGTAAAGGGATGCTTGTCTCAAGTCTTTTTTTTGTTTGTGAGTGCAGCCACTGAGGTTGGCCTGCTGGCAGCTATGGCCTATGACCGCTTTGCTGCCATCTGCCATCCTCTGCTCTATGGTCAAGTGATGAACAGCCTGCTCTGTAAGGGCCTGGCTTGCAGTTCCTGGGGCCTGGGCTTTTTTGTTGCACTCCTCAACATCTTTCCAGCTATGAACTTGGACTTCTGTGGAGATTATATCATCCCCCACTACAGCTGTGAGCTGCCCTCTCTCTTCCCTCTATCCTGCTCTGATGTCTCCTCCAGTTTTACTGTCTTGCTCTGCTCCAGCCTCCTTGGTGGACTTGGAACCTGTTTCTTGATCTTCTACTCTTATGCACGCATTGGTTCCACCATCTTGAGAATCGCCTCCTCCTCAGGTAGAAGGAACGCCTTCTCCACATGCTCCTCCCACCTCACTGCAGTGCTCCTGTATTATGGCTCAGCTTTCTTGCGCTATCTCATGCCAACCTCAGGTTCTTCATTGGAGTTGATCTTCTCTGTACAGTACAGTGTGGTTTCTTCCTTAGTGAATCCCCTCATCTATAGCCTGAAAAATAATGAGGTGAAAAGAGCTGTGAAAAGGATATTAAAAAACATTTCCAATATTAGCCAACCAAACACAGAGGGTGATGGGTAACTAGTTTAATATGGCAAGATATCTGATGAATTGACAATAAGAGAGTTTCCTGATTGCTTCTCAAAGTGGATGTAGAAATGTAATTGCACGATTCAGAGATCTATTAGGGTAACACTGGGGAGATTACTTCAGTTTAATTTTGTCTTATAGGCAGAGCAAAACATTAAATAACCATGTTAATTTAAATATTTTTCTATGGTATAGTCTTTGGGCTGTATTAATGGGTCCTTTTACCATCTTGTTTGTGTTTGTTTTGCAGAATAGTGAACCTCCTGGGATGAAATCACCAAGTGCCCAAATCATCAGAGAAGGGAACCTAGAAAAGGGTGTTGGTCTTGTGTCTGGGGAAGGTAAAAGTTTGGAATGGAGGGAGGTGCCACAGTGTTAATTGAGAGGTTTAGATTTTGAGAGATCTAAACCTAGCATAGGTGGGGAGTATCCAGAGGAGGTAGGACTACTGGGATAGAGAACGGTCCATCAGGGGATCCACAAAAGCAAGTTTCTAAAAATCCTAGAGAGGAAGAAACCATTAAGAAGATGATTTCATACAATAGACAGTTTACAGTGAAATGTTTCTCTCTTTGAGTATGATATTGGGATACAAGCAGAGAAGATAACTTTTGAGTAGTAAGAGGGCATATTTTATGAAAACAAGATCAGATGGGGGAAGGACAGGAATTAGAAGGCCATACCCATCGAATAATGCAGAACATTGGTTTGCCTAAGCAATTTGTTCCTCAATCAGTTTCTTAGGGAGTGATTGCTTGGGTCTTCATTGAAGAATTGATATTCTCTCCAGAAATTTATAATAAAGTACAAGATTGGGATTTGAGGATGAAAGAATTTGTGTTGTTTCCCCAAATATGAGTACACAACATGGTTCCCTCCCAAGTATAAGAGACTAGAAAGGAAGCCTTCTCTACTGTCCTTGCACTTCCCACTTCTTGATGTCCCTCTTTTCCACCTAGGCACCCATTACTGTTAAACTGCCCTCTGAGAATTCCCTTTTCAGTAGTTTTGCATATCTCCAAAGAAGAATTAAGAGAATTTTTTTAAAGTAGCTTGTCATATAACATTGCCTTTTTTCTCTTATTCTGAGATTTGCTTAAATATTAACATGTAGTTGTATTAATCCAATTTTCAGGATGTCAATGTGCATGACTTAATAGTAAAATTTTTCATCTTTCCTGTAGATAAAAGAACACAATGTATATAATGTATATACCAAACCATTTATTAATCTAGTTCAGCTTCTTTTTCAATGTACTTACTCATACATAATAGTAACCATAATACCCATTAATAGGCATTTTGTTAGATAAAATTGAAATATAATTTAAAATTATCAATAAATATTAATATATATTGTATTTAGTAATAAACATGAAAAATATCAAAACAATAATTTCACCCAGAGAAAATCATTATTTGTGTACATGTACTTACTCCATGTTTTCATTTATTTTGTGTCCATGTACCTGTTTTTAATTGCAGTTGGTGTATTTAACAGACACAACACATTCAGATATATCAGTGAAACAAGTGGTTTTGTTACTTTACTCTGCTGAATCTTCTTTCTCTATGTTGTTCAATTTTTACTTTGAGTTTTGTTCCATTTTTTCATGCACTCAGAAAGCCCTTTGGTTAAGTATAAAGAAATCATCATATTTTTAGAATACGTAGTATCGTATTTATTACTGAACATGACTACATCAAGCTGCCCTAGGTATTCTCATTTTACTCCTGTGATTTAAAAAATCTTACTAAACTTGGTCTCAGTCACAGAGTTAGAATGCAGTAGAGATGGAAGACAAACACAAGCAATACTAATATAGATCCATATTTTTAAACACAAGGTTGAGAGAGCATGGAAATAATTTATTACTAATTCACTTTACAAATGTCAGCATATTTTGCTCATCACCAATTGTATATTCTGTCCCAGATGTTACAATCTTTGCCCAATGTTCAAATAATGGATGCCCTGAATGTGGAAATACACTGAGACTTTAAAGCTAGACATTGGCTAAGAGAGTCTTCATTTGGAACTGACAAAAGTTTTGCTCCCTTTGCTTCATATTGTGTATATGGAAATGATGTTCATGTGGCCATTTGCCATGCTTATCCCAGTGAAAATTTTTGTAGCCACTCACAAGCACTTTCTCATGGTCCTAGAGGTCATAGACGACTTGAATGAGGATAATGATAAAGGGTCCACTTTATTAGTATATCTGAACAGTTCTGTTGAAACTTGTGATTTCATTGCCTATAAGTATTCAGAATTCCTGATTTAAATGTTCCTCTCTTTGAGTCAGTGCTCAGGTGAACACTGTCAAGGAAATAATGAGATCGTCTGTACCGAAACCCAGACATCTCCAAGCCTGGTTTCAGGGGACAAACAGCTCGCCACACCAGCAGTTGAGGCCTGCAAGTCCACAAGGTAGAAAGTTGCTTATTCACCTTGCATTGCACATTGGGATCAAAACCTCTGCTGGATGACAATTTGATGTGTGAGGTCCTTGGGAATAATCACAGCACCTTCAGAGTGAGTTTGGATGGGAAACAGCTATCAAAAGCTTGGAAGCCACTTTTATATGTGGCCACTGTAGATGGGTCCAGTGACTGCTCTTGCTTAATTCCTGTTGGGTAACTAGAACAAGGGCTGAAATCCCTTTTCTTCAGAAAATGATTACATGTGCAAGAGATTTTCTGGGCAGACAAGTTCCAGGGTAAGAACATTCTATTAGTCAGCCAAAGGGGTGCTGATGCAAAGTACCAGAATTCTGTTAGCTTTTAAAAAGGGTATTTATTTAGGTAGAAGCTTAATTTCCAGGCCCTAAAGAGTCTAACGCAAGATGGCAGGTGATATCTGTGAGGGTTCAGCCTTCTGCTTTCCTCCTAGGGCTCTGTGGTCCCAGCCTCTTCAGAGCTCACCTGTAGGCTGGCACAAGGCTTGTCTCACTCTTTGGACCTCACTTCCTTCTGAGCGCTGCTGCTCTGTTCTCTCCACAAGGTCACCTGTAGACTACCAGGCTCACCTCTCCTTGGGACTGTGTTTATGGAGCACTCTCTCTTCTTGCATATCTGGTCTGTGTTCTCCTTCTTTGTGTTTACTTCCATGTGAGCATCTGTTTTATCCTCAAGGGGGTTGGGTTTCAATGTTGTGTCACACTCTAATGCCATAGCTGGATCAGAGCCCTAATCTTGACATAATTTAATCAGATGTCTCAGTTGATACAATCAAAGGGTTATCATGTGAGAGGAACTAACCAGTTTACAAACATAGTCTATATTTCTTTCTGGAATTCATAAATAATATCAAACTGTTATAAACATCAATGGTTACTCTCCATTATCCAGGAAAAACCAAGGTTTGGTATTGGACAAAGGATAGTCATTGTAAAGCTTGAGTGACCATAAGCTATATCCATGTACCATCTCTGCTGTTGCACAAAAGTGTTAGGTACGCAGTACATAACAATAACAATGAACTGTCAAGTCCAGGCAAGCCCAGTGTGTCAGGCACTGTGCCAGACACTTCAAGTGTATTCACCATTTATTCCTCACAACAATCTTAGGAAGCAGATATGATTATGACTCCTTTTTTTCCATATGAGGAAAGTGAACTTCTGAGATATTAAGTAACTTGATCAAGGCCACACAGATAGTAAACTGTGGATTCATGATCACATCAGGACATTTGACTACAGAGCTGGTGATCAAAACCTCTGTGATCTAGTTCCTAAAAGTCAAACAAACAAAAAGCCCAAGCCAGTACCCATGCACACGGACAGGGATGGAGCTAGATCTCATACGAGCAAGCAAAGATTCTGTTTGAAATGAAAACCATTTGAGATGTTTCCTAGGCATGAGCGTGGACATGACCCCAGTCTTATTCCTGCTGCCGTATTCCCGAGGTCTAGGGCCACTGTTGTTCTGGTTTATGACAGTCTGGTGTCCTGTCTCTTTTAGCGTGGGTCCTGGATTTTTCATTTTTAAACAATGTATTAGAATATATTGAAAATGATTTTTATATGGAACTTTTTAAGAATACATATCTTACTTCTTTTTAAATTTGAGAAATTGTAAGCTAACAAAATTATCATGCATACCATATAGGAGTCCCATATATCACCCCACCACCACCACCACTTTACTTTGTTGTGACACGTTTTTTGTAAACGATGAAAGAACTTTCTCATATTATTGGTATTTATAGTCCATAGCTTATGTTTGGTGTATTTTTCCCACAAACCATTATAGTATTATTACCATATATTAGTATTTTATATTTGTTATAGTTCATGAGAGAACATTTTCATATTTGTATTGTTAGTCACAGTCCATCATTCACCATGGGGTTCACTGTGTTATATGGTTCCCTGCCTTGTACAATCTATGCAAAGTGTACACTCAATGGCTCTGTTTCATCGCAGAAGTGATATCATCACCTCACACCATTTCAGAATATTTTCATTACTCCAAAAGGAAAAGTCTTATACCTGTCTCTTCTCCCCTTTATTGACCCTTAACATTAATGTAGTAACTTACTTGCCATTGCTGTAAAGATAGTACAATATTACTGTTAACTATATTCTAAACCTTACATTAGTTATATTTTGCCATGTATCTCCAAATTCTTAACACCTTGTAATAGAGGAAATTCTTTTATTTGTACTATTAGCCACAATCATCATCTGCAACTGAAATCATGTTATTACACTTTAGCTAGATTATCCTCAAGCTTTCTTTCAATTGTCATTCATTTCCCTAGGCCACCCCTTCAGCAGTGTTGATTGTACTCACTATAATGTGTTACCATCAACTATGACCATTTCCCCACATTTATAATCCTCCTTATTAAACATTATATATTCATTTTGCCTCAGCTCCCCTTTTTCCTTGTGCTAGTAAACTATACTTGAAAATTTAATTCCATGAGTTTACTCATCATATTTAGTACATATGAATGAGACCACACAATAATAGTCTTTTTGTGTCTGGCTGATTTCACTCAACATAATGTCTTCAGGGTTCATCCTTGTTGTTATATGCACTACAAGTTCACTTCTTTTTACTTCTGAATAATATTCCACTGTATGTATATACAAGATTTTGTTTATCCATTCATTGGTTGAGGAACACTTGTATTGTTTACATATTTTAGCAATTGTGAATAATGCCACTATGAATATTGGTGTGCAAAAGTCTGCTCGTGTCCTTGCATTCAGCTTTTCTAAATATATTCTTAGTAGCAGGATTGCTGGATCATATGGCAGTTCAATATTTAGTTTTCTGAGGAATCACCAAACTGTCCTCCACAGAGGCTGCACCATTTTACATTCCCATCGACAGTGAAAGGTGTTCTCATTTCTCCACATCCTCTCCAGGGCTTGTAGTTTTCTTATTTTTTAATAATGGCCATTCTGTGAGGCATGAAATGATACCACATTGTAGCTTTGATCTGCATTTCTGTAATAGCTAGTGATAAGGATCATCTTTTCATGTGCTTTATGACCATTTGTAATTCTTGTTAAAATGTCTGTTGAATTCTTTAACCCATTTTTTAAGTGGGATGCTTGTCTTTTTATCACTGAGTTGTATTGATCTCTTTATATCACATGGAGGTCAAAACATTATTAGATATGTAATTCTGAAAATTGTCTCTCCGAATTTTCTTTCTGAAAATGTGTAAGCTGCCTTTTCATCTTCTTAACAAGGTCATTTGAAGCATAAATGTGCTTAATTTTGACGCAGTCCCATTTATTT